>NW_020897817.1:1211371-1264868 GCF_003984885.1 Neopelma chrysocephalum | reverse complement strand
TAAAGTCCCCACCCTGGGAATAAAGTCCCCACCCTGGGAATAAAGTCTCCAACCTGGGAACGAAGTCCTCACCCTGGGAATGAAGCCCCCACACTCTCAGGGACAAACTCCCCATCCTTCAAACCCCTCATTATTTCAGCAGGTAAATCTTATTTTAATTTTAACAGCCCAAGTCCTCCTCCAAGTGGTGCTTTAACTTTCATGGGACACCTCGGGATGGCTCTGCCAGATGTCCAGAGTCAGGAGCAGTTCCTGACCTTTCCCTGATGGAGACAAACCAACAATAACCCTCAGAGGGGTCAGATTGTCCCTCTGACCAGTCCAGGATTGCTGCCTCCAGCTGTTGGGTTGAACCCCACTGGGAACCAAGTCCCGAACCTGGGAACAAAGTCCCCACCCTGGGAACAAAGTCCCCAACCTGGGAATAAAGTCCCCACCCTGGGAATAAAGTCCTCATCCTGGGAATAAAGTCCCCACCCTGGGAACAAACTCCCCACACTCTCAGGGACAAACTCCCCATCCTTCAAACCCCTCATTATCTCAGCAGGTGAACCTTATTTTAATTTTAACATCCTCCAAGTGGTGCTTTAACTCTCATGGGACACCTCGGGATGGCTCCTGCCAGATGTGCAGAGTCAGGAGCAGTTCCTGACCTTTCCCTGATGGAGACAAACCAACGATAGAGGCACATCAACAATATGTTTATGCTTTGGAAAAGCACCAGCTCCATTATCCTTTGGAAGGAGAGCTCCTTTCTGGGAGTAAATGACTTTATTTCTTGGTGTTATTACTTGGTGGCTCAAAGGGAAAAAGGGACATTGAGTGGTGCAGAAATGAGCTGCCCTTTGCTGTCCCTCCAACCTGAGCATCCAACAGGTCCAGCTCCTCCCCAGCCCTGCAGAGAGGAGAGGGGACAATCCTGCTGCCAGGAATGGGTTTAAAGACATGGAGGAGGCAGGACTGGGGACCAGGATGAGCCCCAGAACATCCTGTGCAAACCATCACACCACGTTATTTTTATTATTCACAGCACATCATTCCATGCTGCAAAGCTCCTCCTCAGATATGAAGGAAGCCCAACTCATCCTGCTCTTTCTCCAACTCCACTGACACAAATGCCATAAAAAAAACCCTATTTCCAACTCTGCTTTCGCTGCTTTAACTAAAAATAAAAATATTCGTAAACTGCTGATAAATAACAGGAACCACAATAAGCAAACAAGTTCTCCATTTGATCTCTGCCATCCCAGAGACATTCATCTTCATAATTAAGTAGATAATACTATTAGGACTGTACTGGTTTTCCCCTCTGTAGACAAGAAGCTGAAGTTCACATAATTTAAACAACTGCTTCAAAGGTAGGTTAAACTCAAAAGGTCCAGACCATCCTTTCTGCCAATATCCTGCTTTTCCAAAGACCAGTATCCAGTCCCCTGCTGCTTCTGGCAAGTTCTCAGTATAAATCTCCTACTGTCCCATCTCTACTAAGTACTTTGTGCTTTATAATCTGCAGGTTTGGCTAAAATGTGGATATAAACATATAAATGTGGATATAAACACATAAAAACTGTAAAGGCAATTCCAGACCAATTGCAAGAGGAGCAGAGCAACCCCTGCAAATCCTGCACTTGATTTTATTCCTGACTTTTTTTGACAAGAACACTTCTTGAAGTTCAGCAGCAGACAGACAACTTCCAGCTCCAAAATGTCACTCACAATTAATCCCAAATTGTGCATGAAATGGTTGAATTCACTCCATGCAATCAAGGGAGAAGAACCAAGAGCAGGAAAACCCGTGCAGCTCATCAACGTGGTGCAATCTGTACCTGCTGAAAGCTCCTCACAAACACCCCAAGTTCTCTCTCTTTCAGAAATAAATCTGTAAATCAGTCGAGGATTTTGCAAATTCCAGGGGGGGAAGGGACAGAGGGATCAAGGCTCCCACCCTGAGGGGTTTCCAGGTGCCAAAAGCCACAGGGAGCAGCAAGAACTGGGCTCCAACCACTGCTGCAAGTGCAGAGATGTGCAAATAACTGAAGCAGAAAATCCCCCATGGTGGTTAATTCTCTACCTGTGATTAACTCATCTTTCCTTGCACCTCCCAAGGCAACTGGCTCTGGGATTATCAGGCTGTGGAAGTCTCTTGGTCTGCACTGAACTGACAACCAGAAACAGGTTTAAAATCTCCACACTGAGAGAAATTCAGGTGGCACTGAGAGAAATTCAGGTGGCACTGAGGAACCCAAATAAAGCCATTTGATTAGCACAGAGCAGACTCCACATCCTCGTGCAAGTCAGAGGCCAAAAGAACAAATCTCCTCTTCCTTTGGTTTTAAAACAACATTTCAGATAAAGACACCTTTATTTGATATTCATTGTGGTTTTATCTGCCTTGAAGTGAGAACTGCAGACATTTTGATGAATGGATTGAGGAATTGTTCTGTTTCAGTGGAACCACCTTGGCATCAAACCTCATCCCAGCCAGACAGCAGCTCCAAAAGCACCTCAGGAGCAGCACTGGGGCATTGCTGAACTGATGTTTGGGGAGTAAGGACTCCCAGGAGTGAGATCTGCTCCATTCCCTCCCAAGGCACCTGGCTCTGGGATTATCAGGCTGTGACCATGGGCTGGTGAAAGTCTCTGGGTCTAGAAAGTCTCTGAACTGACAGCCAGAAACAGGTTTAAAATCTCCACACTGAGAGAAATTCAGGTGGCACTGAGGAATCCAAATAAAGCCATTTGATTAGCACAGAGCAGACTCCACATCCTCGTGCAAGTCAGAGGCCAAAAGAACAAATCTTCTCTTCCTTTGGTTTTAAAACAACGTTTCAGATAAAGACACCTTTATTTGATATTCATTGTGGTTTTATCTGCCTTGAAGTGAGAACTGCAGACATTTTGATGAATGGATTGAGGAATTGTTCTGTTTCAGTGGAACCACAGTCAAACACCTTGGCATCAAACCTCATCCCAGCCAGACAAAAGCACCTCAGGAGCAGCACTGGGGTGTTTCTGAGCTGGTGTTTGGGGTGTGAGGACTCCCAGGAGTGAGATCTGCTCCATTCCTGGCTCTTCTGGGTGACCCTGGCCAAGCTTTTCCATACCTCCCACCTTCCAGCACATCATCTCTGGGCACAAACTGCTGCAGCAGGAGGAGGAAATGCCTTCTTCCCCTAAGGGAAGGGGAAAAAATCATTCCCAGCAGGATCTAGGACGCTGTAGAATTCCTTCTGGTTTGCTGGAGAGGAGGAGCCTCCTCCTGAGGACACCAGGAATTACAAATTCCAAACTGAGGGTTTCGCCTGTGAGATCTCGGCTGCAGCTCCAGCCCACGGGTCCTGCACGGCTGCTGAAGGTCCAGAGCTGTGTCCTGGTGACACTGGTGGCCTTTCTTGCCTGTTGTCCTTGGCCAAGCCTGGCCTGAGAAGCCAAATTCCAGCTGGGTGGGCAGAAAGTCCTTCTGGGTTGTGGTTTCCACCCACCTTCAGTCCTCCAGCACTCAAGAATTATATCCAATACTTGTGGATAGCTTAGGTTGTTCACTCTGCCAGGCAAGGGCTGACTCCAGGTGTATCCAGCAGGAATTTCTCCATGGAAAGGGCTGTCAGCCATTGGAAGGGAGGTTTGGAGTCCCCAGCCCTGGAGGTGCCCAAGGAAGGGCTGGAGGTGGCACTCAGAGCTCTGGGCTGGGGGACGAGGTGAGGGTGGGTCACAGGGTGGATCCATGGTTTTGGAGGTCTTTTCCAGCCTCAGTGATCCTGGAATTCCACGTGTTTTTACCCCTCTCTGCACAGGTCAGGCCCAGCTGAGCCGACTGCACCATTCCATCAACTCTCTGATGCCACGGATGGTTCTACAAGTCATGTCCCACCTCCTCCAGCTCCCCCAAATGTAGGCCACCAGTTCATTTTTCCAGCAGATTTTCGCAGTCAATAATGGGGAAGGATTTAATTTTTTAATTACTCCCCTCTCACACATCTCCCTGGCAACCACAGCTGCTCCAGCCCTCATGGTTACGGATCCTGCTCCTCCAGTGAGAGCCAGATCTCCCCATTCCAGGATTATTTGGAGCTCTCAGAAATCCCCCAGCAGGACTCTGACACAGCCCCCAAGTTCCCTTTTCACCCAGCAAACGTTGGTGTGCCCAAAAAAACCCAGGCAGTTCAGAAAATCCCTGCAAGGAGCTGGATGAGGGAATTCACCTGACACTGGGAAGAGAGGAGAAACCCCACACTGCCCACTGGGAAATCCCACTAAAAAAAGAAGGAAAACACCCCAAAAAGTCTTCCACTTTCCTGCAAGGGAGGTAAAATTCCCATCCAAGCTCCCTGCTGGCTGCAAAGACACTGGAACAGAGTTCATTTGATTTCTTTAATCCATGGGATTTTCCCAATCCCACCATCAGCCCCATGTGCCACCCCAGGCCATGGCAGCAGCAGGGACAGTTTGCAGGTTACTGCACTGCATCAGGTTTATTGCAGGCAAAGTGCAGCTTCCATGGCATTCCTGAACCTCCCAGTGCCCAAAAACATGGAGGAGAGTAAAGAATTATTATTTAGTATTATTTAAAATCCACTCAGCTGAGCACAGCTTTGTTAGAATTTCACCAAAGCCCAGGAAAAATTACCCCAGCCCCTGTGGCTCCTGATAAAAATGGAGCCAGGAGGAATTTTTTTGCAACACTATGGGCACAAAGAGAGTTGAAGCTGCCTGACCTTGCCCCCAAACTAACCCTCCACATTATCATAACAATTTCCTCTGGTCAAGATCCAGGCCAAATCCAAGCAGGGCTTGGGGAGGGAGGGGGGCACCAGCAGGAACACAAGCACAGCTGTGAAATTTGGCATTGCCCAAACAAGTGGCCTCTCAGGAGCCAGAGCAAGGCAACAAGCAGCACACAGTAATTCCGTGGCTGGAAAGCCTTGGAGCACTGGTGGAAGTGGTTAAAGCAAAGAGGGGGGCAGGAATTAATGAACTTTTGGGGACAAGTGAAGGACAACGAGGCACAGTCACTCCTGGCCAGGGAAGTGCCCTCTCTGGGGCACAGATGGGACCTGAGCAACAGCTCAACCTCCCCCTGAGCCCCAAACCCCCCTGGCAAAGGGGGGATCCACAGGGATCCAGGGCAGATATTCTGGATCACATTCCCACACCCATCCTGACGGGCAGAAGTTCCTGATGAGGAGCTCCAGGATCCATCAGGGATCCATCAGCAGCTGGAGATGGGATTGCCCTGTGAGAGATGGGGGACAGAGCCAGCTCAGATGTTCCTCAGCAGCTCTGAGCAGCCACAGCCAGGCAGTGACAGGTCAGGGACAACTGCCCACCAAAGAGGGGTCTCTGCCCTGAAGGGTGATCCCAGTTAATCCAAGGAAAGAGGAGAACACAAATCATCTACAGGGTGGACCTTGGTTGATGGTTGATGGGTGATCTTAAAAGGTCTTTTCCAACCTGAATGATTCTGTGGTTCCATGAGTTGTGACCAAACAGCCCGAGCTGGGAGCAGAGTCCTGGCTCCTGCTCAGGAGCCTTCCAGGCAAGGGCTGCTCTTCCCCCATCCCTATGGGCACACACTTCCCAGGGAAAATGTGCTCCATGGGGATGTTCTTCACTGAGGACAGCGGAGATTAAAGGCCACAGAACAAAATAAAGGGCTGATTTACAAGAGATCCTGCCTGGATCACCCCATGGGCTCGGGAATGCTCCTCAGCCCTGCATTAATGGGCAGAGCTTGTCTGAGCCTCCCTCTGTTCCCAGAGCTCCTGCTCCCTCACAAGCTCCTCTTTTCTAACAAAAAGCCATGAGACTTTATTTCCCTCTCTGAACAACAATCTAAGCAGAATCATGTCTTAGTTACTGGACTTTTTGAGTCAAATTCCCGATTCCCAGCTGGGATTGATGCCCACGTGCTCTCTGATGTCCCTGTGCCCCACCTCCATGGCTCTGCAGCACAACCACACACCAGCACCTTCCACAAGCCACAACAGACCATCAAAGAGGAGAATTACAATCACCAGTTTCCATCCTTAAAGGGAAAGGGAACATCGTTTTCACTGGATGCCTCCCTGGGAACCACGGTATGAGCAGCTTTACACATGGCTGTAACTATGGCAAAGGGACAGACAACAAGCCTGTTGATTTAAACAGGAATTCTGGTTTTACTGTATCCCATTCAGGGTTCATAATGTGCCTCTGGACAGACCCCAACTCTGGTGCCAGCTCAGGTCTTTAATTGAAGTTTGATATAAACCCATCACATTTGCCAGCTCCACCTCCTATTGAACTGCCTCCTCCCATTTATCCCACTGGTCCCACATCATTAAAACCACAGGGAGTGTTATTTAACCCCTCGTGGTCCCTCAGGTGACCCTCACTGAATTATCAGTGCAGGTTAAACCCCCCCTGCCCACTGGTCCTGACCCCATCTCAGAGTCCAACCCAAAACTCGTGCCCAGCTTCCTGCTCCCCCACTCCTCAGACCAGGAGCCTGCCAAAAACTATTTTCCATCCAGAAAAGGGAGAATTCCAATGGGTTTAAACTGAGGAGATGATGTTTCAAGCTGGTGCACCCTTCCTTAACCCAGCACAAAGCCCAGTTTGTAAATAATGGGATCGAGCCCCTTTTATAACAGGCCTTCCAAAGGCATTTGATTCATGTCCATCCATCCACACACACAGGGCCAACACACTCCCCAAATGCACCTCCTGCTGCTGATGCACTGCTAACCACCCAGCAGGGACAGAAGGCATCCCTGTGCCCACTGACTGCCAGCCAATAAATGGAATTTCGGGATCATCACACAGGTTTTATTTCCGAGAGGCCGCGCACGGATCGCCAGCAACTCACAGGAAAAGGTGAATCCCTGTGCACATCCCACCAGTGTGAAACCACCACTGCACCCTTCAAACTGAGAGGGGAACCACACAGACCACCCCCTCTGCCCCCAGCACCCACAGACCCCATCAACTCCCAATCCCAGGCACCATATTCCCTCCAGCTCGTTCTCCCAAACAGCTCCATTATCCCGCCTTGACTGAGGGAAACACACACTTTGTAGGACATTTTGGGGCAGCAGGACGTGCCCCATGGCACAGCTGATGTGATAAGAGCAGGATTTCTTCCCCTTTTTTGTTTTTAAGACGGCCAGAAGTACTAATTGACAGTTCTACAGGCACAGCTCTGCTGCCACACTATGGAACTCCTGGTTATTGCTTCCCACACAAACCCCGGGCAACGGGAGAGGTTGGACATGGAGCCCCTTGGAACTTTGCTCTCCAGAGGTTCAGGATTTGCTCAGCGAAGGTGCTGGAAGTCCCAGCCCAGACTGAACCGATTTTCAGTGATTACACCCCAAAAACCCACCAGAGACCTGCAAGGGGTGGGCGCCTTCACTCCGGGTACATCCAGCACCGAGCCACTGATTGCAAAGTTGGCATCTTGCTCAGGCAAAAAGATCATTGCTGGGATGCCAGAATTGGAAAGGAAGAGCTATTGATCAGTGCCTGTGGCTCTGATGCAGAGAAAAAAAAAACCATCTGAGCTCTAAAAAGCTCTTGCAGATCTTCTGCTCACAAAGAAAAACAACACAGAGCATCAACCTCTGGGTGAAGGATCCAGAACAGAGGGCTCCAAACGCACAGATCAGGGACCAGGGGCCTGAGAAGAAAGGATTACATGCTCTGCAAGGTACAGAGTGGAAGATCCAGTATGAATAAGCTCCAGACAGCTCAGAAGAAGAAAGGAAGCTCTAAACCCCTCAGAAAGTCAATCAGATATTGAGGTATCTCCACATCAGTTTACTCGGAGGAGAAAAGCACAGCGGAAGGTGCTGGAATGTTTTTCCTCTGTGCACAGGTGGAGACGGGAAAAATATTCACCACGATAAATATTCACCCTCAATTAGGACTTCCAGGTTGTTTGGGTGGGTTTATAACCCTTTCCTAACACGCTTCCAGCCAGCAAAACTGTTCAGCTCCACTGCGAGAGCGCTCGGGAGGAGCAGTTTAATCCTCGTTCTCCATCCCCTCGAAGGAGATCTGCCTTACATAATAAAACCAGTGTTGCATTCCACACACAAAGTTTCCCGAAAAAAAAACAACACCCCCCCCTCAAAACCCGGGGAGCTTTCAGACCCATCACCAACCAGCCACACATTCCTCCAGCCTCGGATACAGCAGAGACAGCGTTCCTTGGAAACTCTTGGAAAAATCGGGGCACTGCACAGCGTGGAGAGAAGGCACTGCCAAACACTCGGCTCTCCCACTCTTCCCCCTCCTACACACCCAGAAGGACAGTCCCTAAATATTTGCTGTTTACACCAGAAATAAAACTTCTATGCTTTTGCTACAGGGGATGGGAGACAGCAGCAAACTGCCCCCGAATCCGAGTCTTCTCCTGCTCTCCCTTCCAGTCAATAGGTGCATGTTTCCTAAAAACCACCGTGCCGAGGCCAAAAAGCTCCTCTGCAAGAGATATTCAACTTGGAAGGCAGGAGGAAGAAGAGGAAAGTGCTTCCATCTCCCTGCGAGGCATCCAAAAATCTATTTTATCGGGGTAGGGAAATACTGAATTAAGATGCGAGGGAAAGGCAGAGGGGGGAAAAACCGTGCTGGCGTTTCTCACAGTCATCGTGCCCATCACACGCACAGCAAACTGTGCCCAAATGTGACCCAGGATCACACAAAGCCACCTTTTATCGCCCCATCGCCCGAACCCCGAAGGATGCTCGAGGGAACCACATCGTCCAAAAGGGGCTGAGGAAAATCTCCTCGGTGCTGAACACGCCCGGGAAGCATGTGCCGACACAGCAGTGTGTGCAGGCAGTGCCACACACCCCAACCCCCCCTCCGTGCCCCCAAAACAACGCTCCTTTCATTGAAGGAACCGGGGGGGAAAAAAACAGCTCCTGAAGTTGCCGGGAGGTTTCTCCGTGGCCACTTACCCGTCACGGATCCAGCCAGGAGCCCCACGGAGAGCAGCAGCACCCGGCTCCAGGCGCTCACCTCCACCGGCATCAGAGCCACGATTCCCAGTTTCCCCCAGTGCCTCCCGAAGCCGCAGCTGCATCCCGGCTGCTCCCATCCCCAGGAAGGTTGCATGTCAAAGGACAGCAGGAATGGGGCGTGCTGGGGGGTTGGTGGTTCTTGCCGCTGGGTTTTCCCCCCTTTTCCTTCCCCTTGGCGATTGGGATAGTCCTCGGCTCGGCTGGATGAAGAGGAGAAAGGAAAGAGGGGGGTGGGGGAAGGAAAAAAAAAAAAAAAAAAAAAAGAAGGGTCAGGGCCCGGATTTCTTTTTTTTTTTTTCTCCTTAATTTTTTTCTCAGCCCAGGCAAAAAAAAAAATCCCACCGCATGGAAGGCTCTGAGCTTCTGCAGCTGGAATGAACCAAGTGTGGCAGCAGCTCGGGGAGAGAGGAGAGGCGAGGAAAGGAGAGGAGAGGAGGGCTGGGGCTGGCGCGTCCCTCCCGGTGGCTGTCTCAGAGCCAGCTCCTCGGCAGCAGCACCACAACGCTCCTCGGGGGATTTATACTTCTTTATTAGCCACTTGATTAATCGTTCCCATAGCTTTTGTCCTCTTCTAAACGCTGGGGAGGGGGGAGAAGAGAGGGGGTCGCGACCAGAGGGATCTGTGCTACCACCCCCCAAAAACCCAGCACCATCCTCCCCACCAGCACCAGAGCCCACAAATTAGGCTTTGGCGGCGGGTTTATTTTTATGTCCTACAGGTTTCTCGCCGAGGAACCGGGTCCCCCAGCCCCCCGTTTCACACGGAGTCTGGCACAGACACACACCCCCCACCCCCAGAGCATCGCTGCCATTGAGACATCCGCGGGCACAGACCCCCCGCCAACAACTTGAGGAGATCGACACAATTTTGAGGACGAGGCAGATTTTGTTACGAACAGATCGCAAAAGAGCCACCCCGACCCCTCCCAGCCTGTGGCTTGTCCTCCCAGCAGCCGATGCTGGTGGGACTGGTCCAGGGGCACCGCGGAGGTGGGAAAGGCTGTGCCCCCCTCCGCCGGGCTGGGCTGCGCTGCTGCTGCCCTGGCAGGGCTGGCAGAGCCGCGTCTCTCCACCACCACCTCGCCTTGTTTGTGTTCGAGCATCTCCCGGTACCTCGGTGCCCGGAGCTGCAGGCAAGATGGGGAAGGGAGGGAGGGAGGGAAGGGAGGGAGGAAGGAAGGAAGGAATGCAGCCGGTTAACGCCACATTCGGGAACTTCATTATCGTGCTAATGATGCTCTCACATCGAGGGACGAGGCGAACGACTCGAACGCCACGCGAGAGCTCCAAAAAAAATAAATAAATAACCAAGAAAAAAAGACACTCTGGAACAGTCGAGCATCCTCCCCCCCTCCTCGGCAGCACCGACTCCGCGGCTCCCTGTGCGACAGGCTGGGAGCTGCCCCTCTCCCAAAGCCTAGCAGGGGGTGTTTACCAGCCCCACATTGCCCCTCTCCAGCCCTGCAGCCCCCGGTTTTCCCCCTCTCCTGCCCGCCCCTCTCTCCCCCGGGATGCGGGGCCGGGCCGGTGCCCCCGCCGGGCTCGGGCCGTTCTCTCCCCTCCGGTTCTCCCCTGGCCAAACCGGGGGCTCCGCTCGCCACCCATCCCCCTGCTCCGGCTTTTGCGTTTGCTGCAGTTTCTTGCCGCAAAAAAACCCCCCTTCTTCGCTCTTGTTCCGGCTGCCTTGAATGAGCTTTATTTTGACAGCTAAAAACCAAATTATATCGAGGGCTCGCGAATCTGTCCCTCCACCCTCGGATCAATCCTCCTTCTCTCTCTCTCCCTTTCCCTCCGTCCCCTCTGCATTTCAATCCTTCCCCTGCCCACATCGTGAGCCGCTGCCAAGAGCCGAGGCAACCAAGGGCTGGCACATGAAAGAGTTGCTTTATGTCTGTTTGAGCTGCGGCTCCCATTCAAACAGACCTGATTGTGCAAAAGGCACAAGATCCGCCGAGAAAAGGCTCCCCCGGGGCAGGGGGAGATCCACCCACGGGCTGTCCCGCACCCAGAGATCCCCCCGGAGACCCCCCCAGCAGCCCAATTTCGGCTGCAGCCGAATTTGTGCCCCCGGTTGCTGCAGGAGCTGAGCCAGAGGCAGCCCCGCACCGAGAACAATCCACAGGCGTAATAATAAAGGCACTGAGGAGACACAATCCCACTTTATTCCCGGGGAATCAAATCGTATCCGTTTTCAAAAATCCGGGGGTTCCTCGCTAATAAGTTTTCCTTCGCTTAAACCACCGAGATTTCGGGCGGAACTCTCCAAAAAAAAATCCTGCCTTTATTCACAAAGCAGACAATTCTGAGCAGAGCCCAAACCATCCCTGCAACCATCAGCGGTTCCAGCATCCCTAAAGGAAGGCTCTGGGTTTGGTTCCCAGCCCGTTCCTAACCCCGAGCGCTCACTCCGCGTCCCACCTTGCCCAAAATCACCTCTTGGCTAACGAGAATTCCTGTTCTCCCGTTGCAAACACCCACCGGGACACAAATCCTGCTCTGCAGTGCCACCCGCAGCCAGAGCCGGGCTGGGATGACTCTGCTGCCTCCAGCCCTCGCTGCCTGACACATTCCAGCGGCTGCAATCCCACTTTTCCATCCTCCACTGACCACACGGTCCCAAAATCTGAGCTGTTCGTGATTCCTCCAAACAGGCACCGGCACATCCTCAGGTCCCAGCTGTCACATCGCTGGATATTTGGAAGAAATTCCTCCCTGGGATGGTGTGAGGCCCTGGCACAGGTGGCACAGAGAACCTGTGGCTGCCCCATCCCTGGAAGTGTCCAGGGATGTTGCTGGAGCAACGTGGGATAGTGGAAAGTGTCCCTGCCCTTGGAATTAAATGGATTTTAATGTCCCTTCCAAGCCCAACCCCTGTGGGATCCCGTGATCACCTTTCCCAGGTGTTGGAACAAAGCCTGAGGGCACATCTGAGTGTCCCAACCAGGCAAATCATTCCTGCTTTTTCCCACTGAAACCAATTTTCTTTGGGAAAAAAAAAAAAAGTGTGTCCCGTGAAACCCAACTACTTCAAATTCTGAAGCACCACAAGCAGCTGCTGCTTCCCCACAACATTTAAAAAGAAAAGCAACCAACAACACATCAAAATATTTACAGGAAGAAGCGAAAGCGGCGTCAAAGGAGCAAAATTGAAAATTAAAGTGTTATAAGGAAGCCACTGTAAACAGCTGATCTGCACAAAGGAGAGCTGGATTTAGCACAGGGGAAAAAAAAAATTATGCCAAATCGTGTTTTGCAGGACAAATAATGGGAAGAGAGGGAAGCTCTTGAGATTAATGGCAGAATATTGACTGGGTGCTCCTGAAATAGAAAATTCAGAAATCCAGCTCCCAGTCAACAAACATGGTCTGGTTCTGAAAGCCCAAACAAACCATCACATGGACCTGGGAAAGTGCAAACAGGGATTTCAGCTTTAAAAAGTCACATTTCCTGGGTGAGGAAATGGACAGTTCTCCAGAGGAACCCACGGAGGGACAGGAGGGGAAGGCACAGCCTGTGGAGCCACCAGAGACAGGAATCCCACTGGAAAACGGGGCAGAAAGTTGTTCCTGTGCTCAGAAATAGCCCAAAAATGTTCTATTTTCACCTGTTGAGGGTCTATTCAAGAGAACATCTATCTTCCTTAAAAACAGGGGGGAAGCAGCATCCTACTAATTACAGTGATCCTATGATTAGAGGTAATTGGATACATTTACAATTTCGAATTTCCTAATTTTAGTTGTTTATGAACCATGTATGTACCCATAGTGTGTGCACAGAGCAGCAGCCATTCCCTCCAGCTAAGAGGAGAAAATTGATAATCCATTAAATTATTGCACGTGGAAGGAGCAAACTGGAATTTCAATGGGAGTTTGGAGCAGGGAAGCACAATGGGCACTAATTGGGATTTGGAGCAGGTAACCACGACAGGGTTTGCCCTAAAGGAGCCCCAAATGGGGCAGTTTTGACAGGAACTCCACTAAAAGGCTAATTGTGGCCTTCCAGGACCTGAAGGGGCTACAGGAGAGATGGAAAGAGACTATTCCCAAGGGTCTGGAGTGACAGGACAAGGGGAATGGCTTCAGACTGCCAGAGGGAAGGGTTAGAGGGATAACAGGGAGAAATCCTTCCCTGGGAGGGTGGGGAGGCCCTGGAATGGAATTCCCAGAGAAGCTGTGGCTGCCCCTGGATCCCTGGAAGTGTCCAAGGCCAGGTTGGAGCAACCTGGGACAGTGGAAAGTGTCCCAGAGGGTGGCACTGGACGATCTCCAACTTCCCTTCCAACCCAAACCATTCCAGGATTCCACAACTGACACCAACATTCCCTGAAGCATCTGGGAACAGCCAGAACCAAGGGGGCACATCCAGAACTCCTGTTTAGGTTCCTGGACCATATTTATCAGTCTGCAGATGTCAAACACAGTGAATTTACCCTCCTTTGCAATATCCTTATCCCAAAGTTCTGAACTTTGGGCAAAGGTTCTTGTTTCTTTCTCCCGGTTTTATTCATTCTTATGAATGAATAAAATTCATTCATAATTCCAGGTAATTCCAGGTCCTGTGGGTCAGAGTTTAATGGCCCTGCCAGGGAATTCAGCTGCCAATTGCCAAGTTTGGGGCAGTGCAGAACTGCAGCCTGGAAAAGCAACAAGTATTTTAAACAGATTCTGCTGACAGAAAGCAACTGTGCCACAGATTAAGGAAGAAATTGCTTGTTTATTTATATCTTTAACCTCTCTCTGTTTAACAGGAACTACTACAACACTGAATTAAAAAATAAACAAAAATCCAGTTAAAGATAGTTCAGGTACTGCAGATTTTCTACCACATTGATGAGCACAGTGTGGCCAAGTCTGAGCTTCTCATCAGCTTCCATTTATTCCAACCTTCCACAGCTTCAGGGAACAAAACAAACCCAAATTTTGTGAGGAGAGAGCAGAACACCCCCAGGTCTGCACTGAGGGCACAACCTGGTAATGTTCTGGCAGCTGATTTGTGATTTATTAGGGGAGAGGAAGAAACCAGGTCAAGTTCTGCTGGGTGGGATAGGGAGGGACAGCAAATCCTTCCCCCTGGATCTCCTTCATGTAAAAAAAACCCACCCAAAAATGGCTAAAGGCTCCTCAGAGCTCCATTAGGAAGGAGGAGCAGGAATCTGGCAGTTGGATGCAATCCTCCTGGAGCTTGGCTGAATTCCTGGCTCAGGTTTTCAGTTCTGCCCCCGAGGAGCTGCAGTGACAAAACCTCAACTCCCTCCCCTGTGAGAGCCACGGGAAATTCTGAGTGAACCCAGTTTTCCCCTCCTGGTATTCAGAGAAAAACCTGCTATTATCTCAGCCCTGCAAGGACTTCATATGTTTTCCCCAAAGTGAACATTTCCACATTTCCATCTCCAGTAATCCCCTCTGATTTATGGGGTGAGGAACAGCTGGATGACAATTCACCTGAAATGAAGTTTTTTAGGATGACAGGACAAGAAAGGGCCTTTTCTTTTTTTTTTTTTTGGTATTGGAAGATGGAGACAAAGAATAAAAATGTTTTATTTATGACAAATGGCTGAGCTGTTTAGGATTGAGTGTGGGGGCAATAAAGGTGGTTGATAGAAGAGCATCTTGGCCCCAGATTTCAGAGCCAGGAGCTTTATTTGGGTGTTCAAACACAAGCACATTTAAGAGCTGGGAGGTGCAGCTCCACGTGTGACACGTTCCTGCCTTATTACCTCAAACTCCTGTTAATCCAGATGGCAAATCTGACTTTTTACTATTAAAGATCAAGCCATAAAGCCTGGATGAGGAATCCTGATTACCTGCACTCCCCGGGGTGTTGGACTGGGGGGGATTTCAAGGCTCTAAACTTTGCCAAGGAGCCTTTGGCCCTGGAAAGCAGCTTCTGCTGCTCCTTCCCAGCCCCTTGGCTGGGGCAGGAGGAGGAGAGTGGTCACATCTTTAAGGTCCCTCCCAACCCAAACCATTCTGGGATTCCCTCAGTAAATTTTAGACACAGCCCTTGATACACCAACACATTTTTTTTCTCTCCTCCCTCTTATAACTCTAAAAAATCCCTTCCCTTTTAACCTAAATAAAACAACTTAGTTGTGCAGAGCCAGCTGAAGCCAGGAAAAAACCCACAGAGTGTGTTTTTACTCTTGTAAGGCTGATAAACAATCCCACCACAACCCCCCAGGTGACATTTTGCACGTTGTAACTACTTTACTCCTCACTGTTCCCCTTTCCACACTGCATCAACATCTATTTTGGGTTACCCAGATGGCTGAGGTGCTCTAGGACCATTTATAGGGAGGAATTCGTGCCCAGCAGCCTTTTTTTTTTAATCCCCACACCTCTGGAAGCCAAAATTCCAACTGAGATAAATGAGAGGAGCAATTAGGAACCTCTGGTGTTTCCACAAAGCATCAACATCCTTCCCTCCCCTCGTCCTGGGGGAAAGGTGATGGGGTTGGGAACATCACACAGGCTGGGAAAGGAACACCAAAGGCAGGCAGGAGAAATCAAACCCAAATATCCCCTCCAAACTCCCAACAACGACCTCCCAGCTCCAGCTCTGCTGCCAAACCCTTATTTCTTCCATAAGTCACTCCTGAGGTTTTTCCCAAGTTCCTCCTGAACAGCCTCTGTTACAGCCTTCCTTTCAAAAAGAGTTTTTACAGAACAAAATAATTACTTACTTATGCTTCTCAAAACTTAAACTTGGAGCACAATTTCCTTTGCCTCAGGTACGTTCTGCCCCAGCAAATTCCCATTTTCTCTAAGTAGGAGCTTGGATTTTTCTCCTGTTCAATCCAGTGGCTGGTTTTTTTCCTTCCAATATTCCTAATGCAATTAGCATAACAAGATAAAGGAATCATCAAGTCCTCTCCCATTTTTCTTCCTTCATAAAAGGACCGATGACAAACTGGGAATCGGGATCTGTATTGAATTACATTTGCCACAAAAGACTTCATTAAGTAATAGTACATAATAAAAATCGTCTGTCAGCTTGAAGGATGGGCCAAATCCACTTAAGGAACCAGCTGGTTATTTTCTGGAGCACTCCATGGCTCCCACAGTCAATAAGTGCAAGGAGAAAGGCTGGGACACAGGGAAACCAGGAGCAGGGGAGGGATTGGAATGCTGAGCCAAGTTCTGGGCTTTTCTGCACAGTTTTACTGTGATTGTAGGTAAGGCTTGGCCCAGGGCAGCCCAATTCCAACCTCACTGTAGTGGTGGAACAGCAGGAAAAGGAATTGTGGGAATCAGGGCATGACAGAGCAGGAGGTGCTTCGACAGCTGGAGCGGCACAGAATCCCGGGATCACTGAGGCTGGAAAAGCCCTCCCAGCCCATGGAGTCCACCCCGTGCCTGACCACCCTTTCCATGGAGAATTTATCCCTGTTATCCAGCCTAAACCTCCCATTGAGGCCATTTTCTCTTGTCCACACCAGGGGACCCGGGTTTGTGTCTCTCCTGCACCCCGAGGGCTCCGTGGGGACAGTGGGAGCAGGGGCCCATTTCCTGCCCCCCCCAGCTTCCAGGCACGAAGCTGAAGCTGTGCCACCACACCCTGGCAGAGAACCAGCACTGCCCTCGACCAGGAAACCCAAACCCAAAGGTGCTTCTGACCTGCCAAGTGTTTGCAGCAGATCTGGGAAGAGAACACAGAAGGATCTCTGGGGACGTTCCAAACCCACCTGGGCACAGCCCTGTGGCACCTGCTCAAGGTGACCCTGCCTTGGCAGGGGGTTGGACTGGGGGATGTCCAGAGGTCCCTTCCAGCCCAAGCTCTTTGTGATTCTGGGATCAGTGCTGCTCCTTTGCTCTAAAAAGCCACATTGACACAAAATTCCCCTCCCTTTCCACACTCTGCTCACTCACTGAATAATCCAAACCCCTGCTTTGGCTCCAGGGATTTGTTCCGAGCTCCTTGAGGTCCCAGAACAACCCACCTACAGAGAGGGCACTGCAGGTGACCCTCAGTGCCCCAGAGGCAGCGTGTTGGGAAGGAAGGAACATCACCCCTGACATGGCATCACTGCCAACCCTCCGTGCCCTCCTGGCCCCCGGGTACCACCCCAGGCTCCCAGCAGAGCAGCCCTTCTTCCAAGGGGTCACTTCTATTTTCATCTTGTTGGCTTCACCAGGCAGAGATTCACTCCCAGGCACGTTCCTGGTGGGGCTGTTCTCCCACACATCCATAAAATCTCCGGGATTCCCCCAGCACCTCAGAGGAGAAGGGATGGAGGAGCCTGTGCTGACCCGAGCTTGGCTGCACAGCAGATCCTTCCCAGGCAGCCAACCAACCAAAACTAAACCCAGAGCTGGTTATAAATGTTAAAAATAATCTGTTCTGCTGCCTTTGAGTGTCCCAGTGCAGCACAGCCTGGTGTGGAAACTGCTGCAGCTTCTTCTGGCTTTAGAGAACTTTCCCCCTTTCAGAGCTGCCCTTTCAAAGCTGCCAGACCTGCAACCCCAAATCCTTCTGGAGATCTCCCCTCTCTGTCTCAAACCCCTTCCCTTGCTGCTCCAGCAAAGCCACAATGATCTGGAGGATGCAGGAGACCTTTGCAGGAGCTGCAGCCACCCAGAGCTGCGATATTTTGGAGACACAAACACCTTCACCCACAGCCTTCCTCTCCTCTAAAAACCTCCCACAGCTGGTGTTGCCACCTCTGCAGCTTTTCCAAACTCATTCAGTCCAGTTGCCCAAACCAAACTGAGCCAGAATTACCTTCCCTGGTGCCCAAGTGCATTAAACTCAAGCTAATGTGGGGAGGGGGGGATTGATTGAACAGCTATTAATCAAAGGATGGGGGTTTATTCTTGTGATGTCATAAACTGCAGAAGTAGAGCTCAAACAGTTTATTAAATTACAGGAATGCCAAGAAAAATAGATAGCTTTAATAATACATTTTTGCCTATCTGTTATATTTTAGATGCAGCTTGCAGAAGAGAATTAAAAAGTTTGCTACCATATAAAATTGCCACTTAAAGGAGGGGGGAAAAAAACCCCACAAAATAGATTCTGTTGCTGATAGAGAATACAATTATTCCAGGCTAAAAAGTTGATTCTTTTGCTAACATGTGAGATTACTGCAGCTCAGAGCCCACAGGAGAGGAGGGGGGTCAGGCCAAGATGAAAAATGGTCTCTGAGCTCAAAAGCAGAAGAGCATCAGCTAAGAAAGAACAGCAAACCCAGCAGGGCTCACCCAGACAGGCCTGGAGAAAGCTCTGCTGATGCTCCACCATCACCCTCAGGGGTTGGGCCCACCCTGGCACCCAAATCCAGAGGATGCTCCAGGAGTTGGGGCTGCAGGAGCAAGTCCCAGGTCAGCTGAGTGACCAAAGGAGGAGGGGAACAGAAACCTCTGCTCTTCACCAGCCTGGCCCAAAACCCAGCAAATGTGTTATCAAGAGTTGGGAATGGCTCCAAACTGCCAGAGGGCAGGGTTAGGTGGGATACTGGGAAGGAATTCTTCCCTGGGAGGGTGGGGAGGCCCTGGCACAGGTTGCCCAGAGAAGCTGTGGCTGCCCCTGGATCCCTGGAAGTGTCCAAGGTCAGGTTGGAGCAACCTGGGATAGTAGAAAGTGTCCCTGCCCATGGGAAGGGATGGAGCTGGATGGGCTTTAATGTCCCTTCCCACCCAGGTCATTCCATGATTCTGTGAATCCTCCCCCTCTCCAGTCCCAGCCCCACCACGACCCAACACCACCTCATTTTTCATTACCCTCCCACATTCCCACTTCCTCTCCATCTCCAGGTCTTTCTCTGTGATTCATAAGCAACCCAGCCCAGCTCCTGCTGGCTGCAAACTGAGTCACATTATCTGGATGGAAACCTTTCAAAGAAACCACCCAAACAGTGCTGAGGAACTGGATTCCTTTCCTCTGGGAACGACACTCACACGAGCTCTACCAGGGGACTGTGCTCTGATTCAGGATGTGCCACGTCTGGCACAGCAAATAAACATGAAATCCTGAACCCATCCCCTTCAGAACTGACGCTCCAAAATGCTGGGAGCAGCCAGTCTTACATGTTTGAGATGGCTCATTGCTGTTGATGAGCCAGGAGCCAGTTCCTGCATCTTAAAATTCCTCCCCAGTCTCTCAGCTGTGCTTTAAATATTGCCCTGCAAACACTGTCGTGCAGAGGCAGACATGGATAAGTACATTGTACTACCAGGATCTCCTGGTGGGGAGCAGACTAGATGAAGTCTATATTTATCAATCCAACTGCAATTGCAGAGGGGGGCATCAGTGCTGTTTAACAGGTAAATCCATCTGGCAGAGCACCGGGGTTGGGGAATCGCCCAAGGTGAGGAGAAAACACGCTCAGGAAACACATCCAACGTGCTGGTTTGTGAATTTAATCTCCCTCTCACATTCACCTCTCACAAACTTGCCCCTGTTAATCTCTCCTGCAGAAGCAGCTCATCAGAGCTGAAGGGTCTGATGGAACCTGGAGCAGCCGCTGTCCCCCGGGAGGAGGGAAGGATCCAGCTCAGGAAGCAGAATATATCCATTTTAATGCTCCACAGGTCACTCAATCCTCCCCCCGCTACCTTCAGGCACATCAACATTCCCCCAACATCTGCCCAGCTGGCACAGGGATGCCAGAGGTGGAGCTGATCCTGCCCTGGGCACACACGGGGTGGGTTGGTGCACATGGAATTATTGCTGTTCCCACGCCACGACTTAAAAAAAGGAGAGCAAACATCCCTTTCCAAATATTCCTGTTCCCATGCCATGAGTGAACAGAAAAAGGGGAGCAAACATCCCTTTCCATCCCTTTTTCCAGGTGTTCTCTGCCAACAAACCTTGTCCCTGCACAGGGATTGACAAACCAACCTCAGCCTCAGCTGGGCATCAACCCCCCCAGCTCCTGCAATGGTTGGGGAACAGTCCCTAAAACCAGAGCTTCTCCCACCAGAGCATTTCCCAAAAACTGCATTTCATTGGGAAACACTGCCTGGGTTTGGGGGGGTTTTGAGGTGGTTTGTTTTTTTCTTTTTTTTTTTTTTAAATGGTTTTGTTTCAGGTTTGGTTTTTTTGTTTTGTTGTTTTTTGGGGGATTTTTTGGTTTTTGGGGGTTTTTTGTTGTTGTGGGGGTTCTTGGTTTTTTTTTGTTTGTTTTGGGGTTTTTTGGGGTTTTTTTTTAGGGGGGGTTGGGGGGTTTTTGGTTTTTTTTTTTGGTTTGGGGGTTTTTGGGGATTTTTTGGGGTTTTTTTTGGTTTTGGGTTTTTTTCGGGTTTTTTGTTTTGTTTTTTTTTGTTTTCCTGTTTGTTTGGTTTTGGAGGGTTTGGGGGTTTTTTTGGTTTTAGGGTTTTTTTGGTTTTTTGGGGGATTTTGGAGGGTTTTTTGGGGGGTTTTGGGGTTTTTTTTTGGGGGTGGGTTTTTTTGGGGTTTTTTTGGGTTTTGGGGTTTTTTTGGTGGGTTTTTTTGATTTTTTTTTATTTTTGGTTTTGGGGTTTTTTTCTGGGTTTTTTGTTTGTTTTTTTTTGTTTTGGTATTTTGGGGGGGGTTTTTTTGTTTGTCTTTGGGGGGTTTTTTGAGGGTTTTTGTTTTGTTGATCTTTAAGGTCCTTCTAACCCAAACCATTGTAGGATTTCATAAACAAAAAAAAACAACCAAACAAAAAAGCTCCCTGTAGGCCACGAGATGGTGAGCTCAGAAAAACAGCTCAACTGCTCTTACCCTGCAGCTCTTCATTCTAAACATTCTGTACAATTTGTTACCCACTCATTCTTTCCCAAAGGACTTAAAATGGGGGGACCACAGGCTGGGTGTGTAATTATTTCTCCCCATTTTTAAGATATCCTGCCTGTTACAGCTCCCTGATAAAAACCCACTTGCTGCTGGGGCTGCACTTCCCCATTTGTCCACTCCTGAATTAATCTGATTAGGAAGTACAACATCCAGAGCATTAATTCCTCACTTCCTTTCATTTGTATAAATATGTTGCTCTGCCATGTTCTCTTAATTGCTTAACATCTGTTGGAAGGAAGGGAAAAATAAACACATTATGGCAAGAACAAACTGTAATCCCCTTCTACAGAAGTGCCCGTGTGGAAATGGTTTGGAGTGGGTTGAGAAATCCAGGAAAGCCAAAGCCAAGAAGGGAAAACCATCCAGAAGTCTTTGGGGTCAGGATTCCTGCACTGAGACAGCTCAAACTCAATTTGATTACAGGATTAAGGAGCTGGACTCTGATGAACCTTTTCCAACCCAGTTTCCATGATCCCAGTTTCCTGGAAGTGCTATTTGGCCAAACCCCTGTACAAGTGAACACAGGAAAGCCCTGAAAGAACCATTTTCTCCTCAGCCACTGTTATTAAATGAGGATTTTCTGCCAATTTGGGGCCAATTGGTGACACTGCTTCAGGGACAGCCACTGAAGTCCAGCTCGTGGTGGCTTTGAGCACCATAATCCCACAAAAACAAGGGATAAAACAATCACACTATGGCAAGAACAAACTGTAATCCCCTTCTACAAAGTGCCTGTGTGGAAATGGTTTGGAGTGGGCTGAGAAATCCAGGAAAGCCAAAGCCAAGAAGGGAAAACCATCCAGAAGTCTTTGGGGTCAGGATTCAAACTCAGCTGGATTACAGGATTAAGGAGCTGGACTCTGATGAACCTTTTCCAACCCAGTATTTTCCATGATCCCAGTTTCCTGGAAGTGCAATTTGGCCAAACCCTTGTACAAGTGAACACGGGAAAGCCCTGAAAGAACCATTTTCTCCTCAGCCCCTGTTATTAAATAAGAATTAAGAGTGTACTGCCAATTTTGGGGCCAATTGGTGACGCTGCTTCAGGGAAGTCCAGCTCATGGTGACTTTGAGCACCATAATCCCACAAAAACAAGGGACAAACAGGAGCTCCAAAGCCCTAAGTGTGTCCTACAGCATTAGGACACATCTGAATTGCAGGTTTCAGGGAGGTTTGGTCTCCCAGTTTACTGAAACAACTTCTTAGTGATCCTGCCTAACAGAGACCCACCAGTAAAATAAATCCTGACTGGGGGAGATCCTTCTGCTGGAAGGATCACAATGACTAACAGCCTCCATTCATTTGATTTTTCCAGCTCAAAAAAAAATACTGCCCCAGTCTCTCTCCTTTGCCTCGGCCTGGGTTTCACCTCCTCTTTGCAAGAGGAAAACAAAAGCCTAATTTTAGCTAAAATATGAAGTCACGGGGTGGAATGTGAACCTGCTGTACATCACCTGGGCACTCCAATGTCATCCTGCCAGAGCTGACAGTGCAGTTGAGATTTTATTGTGTGATTTCATGAATGACTATTAACCACTGCAGAGCCCTGTAAATAGCAGCTCATTTTTGAAAGGATGTTTGTTTTTTTTTTTAAATGACTTCTTGCTCCTGCCATTCTTTGTCTCGCTCTCAGAAGATGCCACTTATCAACTGGGGACTAAATTGTGTGCAAATGAAGAATTCATTGACTCTAGTATTTTTTTCCTCTCTGTGTTTTGTAAGCTGAAAAAATCAAACCACTCAACGAGAGAAAAGCACCTTGTAAAAAAGGGAGGGGGAAAAAAAGATACCAGTTCCAAAAAATTCCAAAAAATATTTTATCCAAAATACTACTGGTGGAGCCTGGTGCTCCTGGAGAAAGCACTTCCTGAGATCCAGCTCACTTTGTAACAGATCTCTGAGAAAAAGGGGGGTAGGAGGGGGGAAATAGAGGCTTGAACATGAGTCTTTAAATCCATAATGAATGGAAAACAACTCACCAGAACGTGTGAAAAGCGAAAACAGTTTACACATTAAAACCTGGCTGATTTAAAGCGCTTCCCTTAACATGAAAGTCCCTTTTTTAATAGTTAAATATTGATGGGGATTATTACACTATCCTGCTTCAAGTCAGCTGGAGAGGTACATGGTGCCTCAGAAGCTGTTACTGAAGAAAAACACAAACATTTACTCAAAAAAAAAATCAGATTTTCAAACTGAAAGAGGGACAACAGGACAACTCAACTGCAAGAGGTGTCAGAGCTGGAGCTGTAAAAGCCACTCAAACATCCCCAACCACATCAAAGAGGAGAAGGAGGTTTTTGCAGAGCATCCCCAGCACTGGAGCTCTTTGCATGCCTGGCAGGAACATCATGTAATTCACCTTCAGTTTACAAATGGCCACGCAACGGGGGAAGAAAAAAATAATGAAGCATGAAATACAAACCCTGCATTTGAAGTGAACCATTAAAGGGGAAAGGCAGCACAGCTGGAGCCAGAAAAATGCTCTCGCTCAGATTCAAAGCACAGTTGGGGAAAAACAAAGCAGAAAACCAAGGCCAGGGCACCCCAAAAACAACCCTTCAAAAGGGGAGAAGGGTTTGGTGTAATAAATCACTGCAGTCACAGTCTGGTTGGAGCAGAAAAAGCTGCGCTGGAGGCACGAGGTGGGAAAGCACTTGAACAGCAACGACCTGCACCAGCTCCAGAGTTTTAACTCTTGGCAAGAGCTGAGCAGCAATTACAGGCAGGGATGGGGAGCCAGCTTTAGCTTCAGCTCTCATTTGTTGCTGGGGAAGTACAGAGCAACTTGAGGGAAATTACTGGGCTGATGCTGAGGAAAAGCAGGAGCAGCAGCCTGGAGTGTTCCCTGAACCCAGGAGCCTCATTCCTCAGGGCTGCTCTTCTCCAGGAACCACTGACACTGCTCTGGGCAGGATCTGCACCTTGGTGTCCTTCATGGCCCACAAAAACCAGGAGTGAGGGCATTTTCAATCCTACAGTGGTTTGGGTTGGAAGGGACCTCAATCAGTGCCACCCCCTGCCATGGGCAGGGACACTTCCCACTGTCCTAGGTTGCTCCAAGCTGCCCTTGGACACTTCCAGGGATCCAGGGGCAGCCACAGCTTCTCTGGGCAACTTGTGCCAGGGCCTCCTGACCCTCCCAGGGAAGGATTTCATCCTAAAATTTAATCTAATCCTGCCCTCCTTCAGCTGAAGGCCATTCCCCTCATCCTGTCTGTCCATGCCCTCGTGCCAGCAGCAGAGCTTCCCTGGGCTGAAGGTTTCTGTCTGAACCCAAAACACCTTCAGCTGCTGCACAGGAGCCAGGAGAGGATCAGAGGCCTTCAGACAGTTTTCTTCCAGCCAGGGAGTGTTCCTGTGCAACCACAACTTCGGGGAAGCCTTGTTGGTATCAGTAAAAAAGAGCAATCATAGAATCTCAGGCTGGTTTGGAATGGAAGGGACCTCAAAGATCACCTCATTCCAATCCTCCCCACACCCAAAATGCCTCTGCAGGGCTGGGGGACCCACAGGCAGGGACAGCCAGGCTGGCACAGGGTTGTGACACAGCCAGGGACAGCAGCCCTCCACAGGGATTTGGGGTTGCTCAGGGATTTGGGGTTTCTCAGCACTTCATCTGCATCACTTCAGGCTCAGAACCATTCCTGCACCTGGGCTGGAGCTGCACAGCCCCCTCACTGCTCCAAAAATCCCTGGCTTGGGATAGAATTCCTTCCCTGCAGCTGCTGCCTGGAAACGCAGCCACATTCCACACCACCAGCATCCCCTGTTCCCGGGGCTTGGAGCAACTCTGGCCCCAAACCATCCTGATGGGAAAAGCAACCCCGAGGGGAGGCAATCCTGGAGAGCTCCTGAAGCACCTTCCAGGGCTGCAGATGCACAAAATGGGCTGTAACAACCTCAAGCACCAGGTGCACGTTTTTGCAAAGGCTCCACCGACACGGATTCAACTCTCCAAGCACTCTGGATTTCCAAATGCAGCTTTCCCAGCTCCTGCCTCCCAGAACTGCCTGTTCCTGAAGGAGATCAGCTATCAGCTATCAATTGCAGTAGCAAGCATCTAATTTGACTTTGGCAGCGAGATGACAGTGTCTTGAATGCTAAATTACATCCGCAAAAAGGTCAAACCCCGTGGATACCTGAGCATTTACATAATTCAAACAGCTCATCATCGGTTGCCTCCTCTTTTTTTTTTTTTTTACTTTTTTTTTTTAAGCTACTCCAAGGCAATGAATTTGACATGACTTTCGGTAAAGTGACTTTTAGTGGGTAATGTTCTTGGGTTTGACCTTGTTTCTGCGGCGTTAATTACTGTCATTATCAACTGCTTGCATCTTCAGAAAGGAGAGAAAAAAAAAAAGGCAATTAGTTGTAGGAATCAGCCCTCCCCTACGATCGTGGTAATAAACCCCAAACCCTTGCCCTGGGAGGAACAGTGTTGTGAAGGGAGGAGGGTCTGGAGGTGATGGGAGGCTACACAAAACCACCCTGAGCTGTTTGTTCACCAGCCTGGAGACAGAGTCACTTCTCAGCAGTGCCTCTGATTTCCTGGGCAACTCCGAAAAATTCTGATGCAGGAAAACACTCAATATAATGAAAACTCTGCAAGGAGCAGAGTCAGGGCTTTCAGGTCCCACTCCCACCTGATTTTCTGGATAACAAACACCAGTGATTTTCCCTCTCTGTGCCTCAGTTTCCTTCTCCCCTCAAGCTCAGGCTCTGCAGCAGCACAGCCCCAATTCCTCGGGGGCCCTTCACTGCTGGGAACCCACTCGAGTTCTCCTCCTGCTTTATGTATTTTGCAGATGAATTACAGCTTTGTAATTAATCTTCCTTTTTTTTTTTGGTTTTGTTTTTTTTTTTATAACTCCCTATGTTAATCACCACGATTATTTCTGGTAATTCCATTTTGTAAAACGCTCCTGAAAGTGTGAAGCTCTGGCTGCACTATCTGAAATGAAATCTCTGTGCAGGGAAAGGCAACAAGAGAGCAGAGAGTGCAGGGCAGAGGCTGCAAAAACTGCATCAGTGCCCAGAACTTGGGTCTTCAATGGGCTCAATCCCAGAGTGGCTGAGGTGGGAAAAGCCCTCCCAGCCCATGGATCCACCCTGTGATCCATCCCCACCTTGTCCCCCAGCCCAGAGCACTGAGTGCCACAGCCAGACCTTCCTTGGGCACCTCCAGGGTGGGGACTCCAAACCTCCCTGGGCAGCCCCTGCCAAGGCCTCACCACCCTTTCCAGGGAGAAATTCCTCCTGCTGTCCAACCTGACCCTCCCCTGGCACAGCCTGAGGCCGTTCCCTCGTTCCCTGGGAGCAGAGCCCGACCCCCCTGGAGTTGCAGAGCCAGAAGGTCCCCCCTGAGCCTCCTTTGCTCCAGGCTGAGCCCCCCCAGCTCCCTCAGCTGCTCCTGCTGCTCCAGCCCCTTCCCCAGCTCCGTTCCTTTCCCTGGACACGCTCCAGCCCCTCCATGTCCTTCCTGAGTTGAGGGGCCCAGAACTGACACAGTTCCTCGTTCCTCACTTTCCCTCCCTCCCTGCCCTGGGCTGCAGAGCTGGAGCTGTGTGTGAGCTCACAGACCTTGCTCAAGCAAAGAGCATGGAAGTATTTTTACCAACAAAAGCTATTCCAGACCCTTCCCCAGCTCCACTCCCTTCCCTGGACACGCTCCAGCCCCTCCATGTCTCTCTTGCCGTGGGGACCCAGAGCTGGGCAGAGCCCTGGAGGTGCCTCAGCAGCGCTGGACAGATGGACAGTCCCTGCCCTGGACCCTCCTCCTGCCCTGCAGCTCCTGAGCAGCACCAGCATCACTCAGAGCAGCAGCATCTTCATCCTGCTCCCGAGGCACAAATCCCTCACTCCCAGACTCTTCCCTCCCCCTCCTGTCTTTGGCAATAAAATACACCAAGTTTGCTCTGAGTCCATTCACTCAAGTTCCAGCACATCCCCCCCGGGTTCTGAACACACCCAGCACCTGGGCCAGGACAAAAACCCATCCCCAGCTGCCTCCCTCCCTCACTTCACTGCCTGGCACATCACAGAGCCCTCCTGGCACTGCCATCCCCCCAACCCCAGTGATCCCCCCATTAACCAGCTCCAGTGGCACCATTAACCAGCTCCCTGCCCCTTTCTCCTCTTGAATTCTGCCTCTCTCTCCCTCTGAATTTCCTTTTTTGTTTTTTTTTCTTCCTTGTTTGAGACCTGAAAACGCCACGGAAAGACACGTTTAGGGTTAATAAGTATCTCTATCAATAGAATATTCAATCAGGATGAATAACCATCGCATCTCTCCCCACCCTTCTGACTGATGATAGCTAAATTACTTCTAAATATAGCCCTTAAAATCTGCATTAATCCTGTCTGCTCAAACACGTTGGGTTTATTGACAGCGTGAAGATATAAGCCAAGCACCTGCATGGAACACGAGCTTGGAAAACGGGAAATAAAGAGAATCCAGATGAAATGCAACTTCCATTAACCTTGGCTTTTTTGGTTTTCACTTCTCTGAAAGCTCAAATGATACCACAAATAATCATTTCATTGTGGGCAGCTCTGGACCTCGGCTCTGCTGGAGAACTGGACAAGAGAACCACTTCCAGTGGGATTAACTCACTGTCCAGCTTGGAGAAACATCACCAGAGGGAGAACTTCCCCTCAGAACACCAAGAGCTCGAGAGGAACAGAGGTTTGAGGGACTGGCAGTGTCTGTTCACCATTAAAAGCTCTGTTAGTAACTCCAGTGTACCCAAACACCAAAGCAATCCCAAACAATTCACATCCCAGCAGAAAACAATCCCACTTACAAGCTTTGAGGGGACCTTGGAGAGCAAAATAAATCAATTTTTCACGGCCACATCTGTCTGTGTTTGCCTTCACCCAGAGGAGGCAGCACCCTGGTGAAGCCACAGTTCTTTTCATGTGTGCAGGGTGAAAAATCATGGTTGGAAGGGACCTTAAAGCTCATCCAGGGCAGGTTCAAAGAGGGATTACAGAAGTTCAGAGGCCACAGATTTAGCATTAGCTATCAAACAGATATCTGTGTGCAAGATCTTGTACAAGACACCCACATTTTGCAGGAAGAGGGAAAACATGACCCGAGGTATGATATGGTTTTTCCCTAAAATTCCAGCAGCCCCTTCTCATGAAATGAGATGCCAAAGGAAGCTAAACTTAGATCCAGTCTCAGGTGGTCGTTACTCGTTCAACAAAATATTTATCATGGAATCACAGGATGGTTTGGGTTGGGAGGGATCCTAAAAACCATCTCATTCCACCCCCTGCCATGGGCAGGGACACCTTCCACCAGCCCAGGTTGCTCCAAGCCCTGTCCAGCCTGGCCTTGGACACTTCCAGGGACAGGTAGCCCATGACTTCTCTGGGAACAGCTCCAGGAATTCCTGCTCTCTGTGACTTACAGAGCAGCAAAACCCAAGGAATCTCCCATGGGTGGCAAACTGACTATTTTGGAGCAAGACTTAGAGCTGGACAACTGCAGGAGCAGGAAGGTCTGGAGCCCTCAAGCATCAATCTCAGCCCCACTGAGCTGATCCAAGGCCACAATGATCCCATGGATGCACATCTGGAGTCAGCCCTGGTGTGAATCACAAATCACTCCATTAATTCCCGGAGTTACATCAAAGCCAGAGGTAAATGAGCCCTGCTCCCATCCCTGGGAGAGCAGCCTGGCCATGAGGGTTGGGGGGATGCACTTTGCTGCAGGGCTGGGCTGGGAGCCATCAGCAGTAATTGGATTGCAAGAAAAGCAGAGCTCTGGTTCCAAGTGACATTTTTATCAATATCTGTCTGTTTACAGGTGTCTGTCATAACCTTCAAACACACTTAAGGAACTCATTCCTCCAAGCTTTGAACATATTCTGGGCAGATTCATCATGCACTGAGCACTGCTCAAGTTTGTGCCTCCTGAAGAAATGTTAATAAAAGAATCTTGCCTTGCCTGGAAAGGCCCTGGAGTTCCCTGCATGGTCAAGGCTACACCACAGAGTAAATGAGGCTGATTAAACAAATATTCACCCCCAAAATAGTTCATTGTTTCTTTCCCAAACCCTGTGTTTTCAATTCTCTGCTGCTGCTGCCCTGTGAACATCACAGCTCTTCACATTCTCACTGCAACCTGAGCTAAAGAATGACCTCCAGTCAATATAAAACCTCCCTGTTTCATCTCTTCTGGATTCTGGTACGGACAGAAAAAAATCTTTCAAAATGCAGAACCAAATCTTTCAGCCTCTCCTGAACCATCAGACTTAAACCCTCTGGTCCCCAGCCTGTTTAAAGTTCTACTGAACCCAGGTCACCACAACTGCTCCAAAATATCCCCCCCGGGCCAGCACAACCACAGCAAGAGCTGAGTTTTTTTTTTTAAATTAAGCCTGAAGTGACTTCTTTGCAATTCCTTAGAACTGCTCTGACTGCGGGAATGCTGCACATTCCCTTCAAATAGAGGGCACCTTCAGTTATCCTTGGTCTAATACACAAGGTAATTGGGATGACATGAGTCAAATCAAGTCCTACCAGGCATTAAGAGCATCAGCAGCTTTCCAGGCAGTGCTCAGAGTGGTTTATACAAGAGTCCCAGCCCCTGGAATCACATAATTCCTGCTCTCATGGAGCAGAACAAGACACAAGGAGACTCAAGAACTACATCCCAGCTGCCAAAATCCACCAAGGAAGTGTCCTGGTGCAGGAAGGAGAGGGGATCCCATCCTTGGGCTGGCACCAAACCCCCAGAGCTCACCCAGGTCCAGGTTTGGCAGCACTTTGTGATGCTGTTCAGTGCCAGGTTTGCCCAGCCTGAGGCTGCCAAGCCAGCACGTGCTCACCTGAGGAACCACCAGCCCCATCCTCAAAAAAAACCCTCATTCCTCCACCCTTGGAGCCTCCACACACTCGTTTCTATTTATTTTGCCTCGCTAATGACCTGACAAATTGGGAAGAGGCTCATGTGTGTGTGTGGCAGATGAAAGCTCGGCGATAATGTCTTTAATGTTTTATTTTAATATTAAATTTAATTAGGACGGCAAGGAGGTGGTGGTGAGGGGGGGGAGGAGAGGACTGAAACCTGGGAAGTGTCACCAGCAGCTCCTTTTCCACATGTGAATGGGAATGGCTTGGAGCCAGAGGAGCAATTACTCCAACAACAGGCAGGGCCAACCCGAGCGTGCCGGGCCCAGATGCTCCTGCCCGGCCCCAGTGAGAGGCTCTGCAAGGTCCTGTCAGCCCCCACTGCTCTCCAAGAGGCACCCCCTGCTCCCAGCCCAACCCCCTGGAGCACAGGGAGCTCAGGAGTGCAGCCACCCCAGATTTTCCCAGCTTTCCCAAGTCCCTGCCAGCAGGGATGGGATGCTCTGGGTTCATGGGGTCTCTCCAGGCTGTGGGGAGGATTCACTGGGAGTTGGGCACGTGATGCCCTCAGAGCCAGGCAGCAGGACAGCCAGGCTGGGCTGGGACAGACCACCAGGCTGGGGAGAAGTGATGGGATTGAATCCCCCCCCCAGGGAAGAGGAGGATGAAGAGCAGCCCGTGGGATGAGCAGCGTGGGCTCCTGGCAGGGCACTGATGTTCCTGTCACAGAACAGCTCCTCTCCAGAGGGGTCCTGAGCCCCTGGGGTGGTTACACCAGCACTGCCAGGCGTGTCCTGGTGACCAGAGTCACCCTGCACGGGGACAAAGCAGCTCCTCACCACGTCCTTCACTCTGGCTCAGCACGAGTTTCCACAGCCCTGAGTGTCTGTGACATCCTCACTGCCCTGAGTCCTGCAAGCTCCTGTCCTGGGGGGCTCTTCCAGCCACACAAGGGCTCCTCTAACTCCAATCCCATCCCTGTCACCAGGGCAGCAGGTGACAAAGCTGCCTGAGGACAGTCAGGGATGAGGGGCTGCCCAAGCAGCTGAATTTCGCTGCCCCTGCTGCTCTGGGGGATTGAAGGGATCCCACTTGGTGACTGCTGCACCCCAGGCAGGGAACCAGGGGCCAGAACTGCTTCACACACACACACTGACAGCTGGAGCAGCCTGAGCACTCCAGGCAGCTGGGAAGAGTCACAAAAGCCCAAATTTCAAACACACCTCAGGAGACTGAGACCTTCGAGTCTCCTGCTTGACCACACCACGAGCCAGCATCTCCCTTTTAAAGAGCCATGGAATGATTTTTGTTGAAAGGGACCTTAAAGCTCATCCAGGGACACCTTCCACCAGCCCCATCCAAGCTGCCCTGGTCACCTCAGTGATTCTCTTTTAAAAGCACCTCATGTCCCCAGTCCACCTGACACCAGAGCAGCCTGCAGCAAGAGCTGTTGCATATTACATTTACAGAGCCCTTTGTCCAAGGATTACAGACTTTCCAAAACTTAATTAATTAGTCTGTAACCCCCTCCCTTGCCCTCCATAAGGTGCACCCAGTTCTCTGTCAGCATTTTTAGGCCACAGCACTATTTTACAGCAGTTATTAATTGGCTGTGGGCTTCGAGTTCCTCACCCAGGGAAAGGTTCAGTTCCTGCCTTCTAAGCACAAAGCTTAAATCAGGATTCTCAGGGCTTCTAGTTGCAGGTTCTGGCGCTGTTTTGCCTCCCTGCCATCAGACATGTCCAAACACACAGGTTAAAACCTCATTTCCCAGTGCCCTGACCCTCCTGGCACGGGAGCAGGGAGAGATGCAGCTCATTAGAGCAGTGGCCACTTCACCCCCAGCCAGAAAATCCTGGATCCTGGGCACAGCTGTGCCATCCCCAGCTCAATCCAGAGGGATTTGCACAGCTCAGAGAGAGCTCATGCACCTCAATCCTCCATTCCTAGTGATCCCTGGATTACCCTGGAAATATTGCCAGACCTGGAGATGGGACAGGGTTGTGTGACCTGTGTCACAGAGGATTCCTCATCCTCAGGAGAGAGCTGGGGGTAAACACACACCTCCAGTTATTGCTTTTATTGCAAGCAAATCACTTCATTTCCAGGCCCGACAGGGAAGTCAAGTGAAGTGGAATTTACAGATCTGTCTGTGCTAAAATGATCATAAAAGAGCTGTGAACACGTTTATTGGCACCTGAACATAATCTGGGCTGGGAAAAAAGGACTATTAAAAACCTGGAAAAGAGAGTGGGTGGAGAAAAAGAACAACCCACAAGTGAGATAAAGGGCACCCAGAGCAGAACAAACCTCCCTCACCCTTAGTGAGGGTTAAATGGTTCCAAATTGGGCTCAGCACAAGGGAAAGGGGCTGATGTGCCAAGGGGGGGGTCCCTGCTCTGCCCTGACCCTGCCCAGCCTCAGCTCTCCCTCCCTGCCACCAGGAGAAGATGCTCCAGCACCGGGGAGAAAAGGGAGCCGAGGACAGGGCTGGAAAATAAATCAACTCGGGAGTTGTTTTGGAAATAATCTGTGAAAAAGACTGGGTTGTAAAAGGCGCTGGATAAATGGAGGCGCTGTTATTGTTTGACAATAAAAAACCCAAACAGTTTTCTTAGATTTGCTTGGAATAAACCCATTTTGCAGATGTCTTCAGACAGGCTTCTCGAGTGCTTCCCACATCTTAATTTTCCCTTTTAAGGTTTTTTTATTACATTTCAATTAAAATGATGCCTGTGAGCAGTCAAGGGCAACTTTTCACGAGTCTGGCACTGCTGAACTTTTCAGGGCTCAGCTCCATCCCCTTTGCTCAGGAGCCTTCAAACAAAGGCTCCCCCCTTCCCTCACCCTCCCACCTTAGTGCTTCCAAAGAAACTCCTTCCCATGGCATTCCCTGCTCTGATTCCTCATCACACACAGGAGCCAAAGGCCCTTTTGCACCTTCATGCTCTTTAGGAAGGAAAGTCTGTGCCAAGAGCTAAAATGTTAAGGAATAACCTCCAACAGAGAATTAAAGGGAACTCTTTCACTGACCAGCTCAGACAATGGGCACTGCCAGGAAAAGCAGAGCCAAAAACCACCAACTCCTCTTGCCAGGGCAAAACTGTGGCTTAAACAGATCATCTTGGAGCAGGAAATGCTTTCTTAAAATATATCTTAAACTAAATTCTCTGTGTTATTTGGTTTTATTTTGGCCAGAAGAGAGGAGACCATCCTCCAGCATCTGCTTTTTCCTGCAAGCACCACTGGCCCTGATTCCCTCACTTGAGTATTTTGGCAGTTTTCTCCTGATTTTACACTCCAGGAGCAGCAGAAGCAGGGACTGCAGGGCTGGGCAGTGCCCTCCTCAAGTCAGGACATGCCCCAACAGAGGGGTTATGGCTGGGCTGAGGTTTCCTGAGCTCAGACATTCCAAACACAGACTTAAAACCCTGCTGTGTCACCCAGGGCAGCCCCAGGACACCCCTGAGCTGCAGCTCCTGCCCATCCCTGCCCACCCTCCTCCAGGACACAGCAAAAGGCACATAATAAAACTGCTTTGCAACCCCTCTAAAAATATGAAATATGCATCTAAATCACCAAAAACACACCCTGAGAATTTCCAAGGGGGAAAATACCTTCCTGCTCCTGCACCTTTGTGCTTCCCTGCTCTGGCAGGGGCAGCTGTGGTGGCTGCAGGCACAGATTAATGTGGCGTGGCAGAGAGGAGCCCAGCACACCTGCTCCTGCTCCTGAGGAGGATTTTGGACTTCTGCTGCTGTATTTATTCTTGTTTCACTCCAAAGTAAATGTTGGGCAGGCTCAAAGCTGCTCTTTGCTGCTGGGGGAGCAGCCAGAGCCCCCAGGTACATCTACAGAGAAGAATTAGGTAAATAATTAAGTTACCTCAGATACTCCCAGTTAATTCCCAAGCCTGGATTTAGTTTCTGTTTTCTGGGTTGAATGTGTCTCGTTACATTAGCTGGAACTATTCCATCAGAGGAATATTCAGACTGGTTGGGGGTTCTGGTGATCAGTGAAGCTTCCTGGCCTGGATTCTCCCAGGAAGAAGAGATGCTTTAAGTGTATTTAGTGTATGAGCCACGGACACCTCAGTCCCAGGGACAGATTCCACCCAACAACAGGTTCCAACAACAGGGAAAGGAAGTAGATTTTTCTCAGCAGAGCCTCCTCATCACCTGAAAATTTAGGAAAAAGTGCTTCCCAATAGACACAGGTTGTCAAATAGAACCTTTTTGCCATCACTGGGAGCACATTGGGCATTTTTGGGGCTCAGCTGCACAGGTAAAAGTAACCAAACCCCTCCCCAGCTCTTCTGCTCAAGCTCAGCTCAAACCCACGAAGTCTCCTGCTCTGAAACACCTGCAAGAAACTATTTTCCTGCTCACACAGATCCTGGCACATGGGAAAAGAGGGCAGAGAGAGCTCCAAGTTCAGCAGCAGCACAAGTAAAATTCCATGTTCCTGTCCTAGAGATAAAGGGCCAGGCAGGACCCAGCTGCCCCTGCAAGGGAACACTCCACAAATCCAGATAATTCCTCATTTCAGGATCAGCCTGGTCCTTCCTCACCCTCCTTAACCCCCCCTGAGGTGCCCCTGCAATGCCCCCAGCTCTGATTTCTGTTCCCAACTGACTCAAACATTCCAGCTGCCCCTGCAGATGCCACCAGGACCTTTATGGGAACGTGTTTTCTATGTCACACCCCCTTCTTTAGCATTTTTCTGTATTATTTTCTAAGCCCCAGATGCTCCTGGGATAAAAACAGCAGCACAACCATCCCCAGCCAGAGCAGCACAATTTCAGAATACACTGAAAAAACCCCACAATGCTGGTGATTTGAGCCATCACAGGTACCCAGCAGATGTCAAGGTGCAGCTTGAACAAAGGGAAATTCTCCATCTGGCTTCAAAAACCACCTTATTTACATGCTTCCCTGCAAACACAGGCTCATTAGGGATTCTTTCAGGTGCTCACACCTTTCCTTCCCCCCGAGTCTCCACCACCAGATTAAGCCAAACTGCACTGCTTGATTTCCCCATTTAAAGTGGAAAAACTTCCCTTCTCTTCCACTTCTCCAGCCTGAAGTGGAGTTCAGGCAAAGCAACATCTTAGTGCAGAAAATGATAAAGGCACACTCAGCATTAGGCAGTTGTTTCAAAGCCAATCCCAATTCAAAGGTTATAATAAAATAAGAACGTTGAAGAAACTAAATTAAGAGGAAAGAGACATAAAAATAAGAAAAAAATAACATTACGAAGGGGGGAAAAGTAATATTAAGAGAAAAAGTAAGTTATATTAAGGGGAAAAGTAAACATTAAGAAAAAAGTAAATAACATTAAGATAAAAAAATAAATAATAATAAGAAAATCCCCACTCTCCAGGGACACGTGCCTGCAAACAGCTGCTATTCCAGGGATATGTGCCTGGTAAACAGGTCCCTCCAGGGATGTCCCCCTGGAGAACAGGGACCTGCTGAGCACCCCCAGCAGCACTTGGCTCCTCAGGAGCTCCAAATCCATCCCTGCACACCCAAAGCTTGAAGATTCAACTGCAAGGCTGGAGGTGACAAGGACAGTTTCCACCTTTGAGCGACTGTGTCTCTGAGGAAAACCCCCCCCACGGCCCAAAAACCTTCCCAAAACATCCACCCACCTGGAACTGGGGCAAACACGGCTCCTCCGGGGGGAAAACCAAACTCCCAAGGAAAAGCAGAGCCCAGATGGGACCTCGAGGCTTCAGAGGAGCTGCTGAGCTTCCAGGAGGGCTCGGAACCTTCTGGACTCACCCCTGGCAGGGGAGGAACGAGGGTCACTCCCCTTCCTTTTCTTCCCCTTCCCCTGCCTGGCCCAGCTGGAGCCCGTCAGGGCCAGAACTCAGCTCAGGTGTGTCCATAACTCAACTCAGGTGGTCCCTAAAACAGCTCAGGTGTCCATAACTCAGCTCAGGTGTGTCCATAACTCAACTCAGGTGGTCCCTGGCAGGGCAGGGACCCTCAGGGGGCTCCTCCAGGGATTTGCTGCAGCTTCCATTGCAAAGTCTCAAATCTTTTTATTGAGCTCCGCAAATCTTTGCTTTGTTTGTCCTTAAAAAGAAAAGCTGCTTGCTTTCTTTCTTTTTCTTTCTTTCTCTTTCTTTCTTTTCCTTTCTTTATTTCTTTCTTTTCTTTCTTTCTTTCCTCTAGCTTGTGGAATGTTAATTGGAAGGCCAATTTAGGGGTTGTTCCAAGTTCTGGTTCCCTCTGCTTCCAACCTCTCCCCGATTACAAACGAGGGGCACCTGAATCCCCCCCAACCCTCCAGCACCCCCACACCTGTTTGGCATCATCCTGAGGGGTCCCAGAGCCTTTATCTGGGGCTCTGGAGGGGTGGGATCCCCTTTATTTTTGGGAGCTCAGGGATTGCTCCGTGTTCTCCCCTTGCAGCAACTGAACCTCCCTCCGGCAGAAGGTGCCAGCAAAGGTGAGTAATTACACTTCTTTTTGAGGTTTTGCTGCTGTTGTCCATAGTCCCTGTGTAGAACTTGTCCTAGGGGAGACCCTGTATGTTCTTTAGGATGCAAAAACCCTCCTTCACGAGCAGCTGGTTCCGGGAATCCCGGCTGCATTCCCAGGGCAGGGCTGAGCTTTGCTTCCCTGCTTCTTCCCTTGGTTTCTGAGATGTGTGTGCAGCGTTCAGGGACTTCCAAACACTTGCCTAATTCCCAGTTTTCTGCTGGGCTGCCCTGGTCAGAGCAGGTCCCTGTTGGCTGGGTTTGGGGTGTTTTGGGGTGTCCCCTGGGTGTCCCGGGGAGCAAACACAGCACGGATGGTCCACACTGTTTATGGACAGAGAGCAGAGGGGTTTTCCAGCAGTGCCAGTGTTCTGTGGGGTCTGTGCCCTGTTCTGGTGGTGCTGAGGGGCTGAGCTGGGCTCAGGGGCTGGTTCAGTGCCCACCAAGCCCTCAGGTCTGGCCCCGTTGGGTCTGAGCTGTGCAGTTTGTGGTGTTGCCCCTGCAGGTTCTTGCTCAGACAGGGACCAGCTGAAGGTGTTCAAGTTTAGCTGATGTTGTGCAGGTGAACAATTCTGAATTACCAGGAGCAGTGGCCTGGAGCAGTTTCCAGCTCCTTCCACTGGCTCTGCCATTTCTTGGTGTGTTTCCAGCCTCATTTCCCCCTTCCAGGAAAGCCCCGTTTCTACCTACCCCTTGAACCTGCTTCAGCCCTGACCCCTGTGGGACCTGCTGCCCTGAGTTTCCCCCTGTTATCCTGAATTTCTGTAACTTTTTTAACATGAATGGAACCCCTCCTGTTGTGGTGCTGCTGCACAGATGATTTCAGCACTCTGCAGCAGGGATTAGATGCACAACTCTTGTTGCCATAGCTCTCACCCCTCTGAGACTTCAGCTGAATGAGGTGCCCAAGCAAAGCAGGGGGGATGCAACAAAGGAGGGAGCCACAAACAATGCAGGAATCCTTCCTTCCTTTCAGTCCCAGCCTGTGATTCAACGTTTATGGTGACAATAATTTTGAGCTGTAAACAGCAAGGGAACAAAAGCCCTGTGTGGGAGGGAGGGAGGGAAGGCTGAGCTCAGGATCACTCCTGGAGCTCCCTCAGGCCTGGCTCAGAGACCTGGGTGTTCATTTGTGGGTTCTGGGGGCACTCCCAACCTTCCCAAAAGAGATGCCAGCCCCAGAACAGACCCACAGTCCCATTTAGGGACTGAGCACCTGAGTCTGGGTGGCAAAGGTAGCAAACCCTTCCTAATTCATGGAATCATTCCCAGCACACTGCTAGAGGCGGTGGCAAAGGTAGGAAACTCTTCCCAATCCATGGAATCATTCCCAGCACACTGCTAGAGGAGGTGGCAATAGGTGGGAAGGTGGTGCAGGAGCTGGTTTGGTTTGTTTTCCTTCTCCGTGGAAAGGGCAGAAAGTCCCATTTGAGCCACATTTACCTTTTAATCCCATGAAAAGGGGCACCAATTAAGGAGACACTGAGCTTTGGAATATTTATTGGGATGCTGGAAAACTGGCTTTGTGTTTGGGGGGAGGAATCTGAAGGAAGGGGTTGTGTTGGGTTTTTTTATTCCAAAGGAAAGGAGAGGTGGATTTTAGTGTTGTGTTTCCACTGTTCCATCCCTGGAATGGGGATGTTCCAAGCCAGGTTGGAGCAGCCTGGGACAGTGGGAGCTGTCCCTGCCCACGGCAGGGGGTGGGATGGGATGAGTTTAAAATCCCTTTCAACCTGAACAACCCAGTTTCCCTGCTGCTCCTGCCTCTGGAAATGAAGCTCTGGCTGTCGGGCTGTGCCCTGGAGAGGAGGAACATGGACCTCCATCCCTGCATCCCCACCCGCATCCCACCCCCGCTCCAGCACTCCCCGTGTCCTCCTGGAGGGCTTTGTTTTCCCTTCACCGCAGCTTCATTTCCAGGCTCCGGTGACAAACGTGTGTATTCACACCTCGGCCTCATTTCAGCTCCTCCCGCCCGAGGTAAACGCGGGCAGGGAAGGTGATAATGGAGCTCCTGATTACCCAGCCCCGGGTGATGGACTGAGGCAGAGCCGGGTGGAACAGAGAAGCTTCTTCCCCCACCCCCCCTGTTCCAAATCATATGTTTTTTTCCAAGTTCACATCAATTACTTCTGTTTCCGACTGGATAAACTTGAATGAGACGGATTTCTGTGATCTGCCGACAAGACAGTGAAGCGCTTTTTGTTATCACCTCCTGATGCCATCTAAATTGGGTGTTTGCAGGGGAGAAATCTAGCGTGGAGTTAAAGAGGATTGAAAAGCAGGGAGAGAAAAGGGAGGAAGGATGTTCTTTGGAGCCGGTGTTAAGTTTGGAGAGCTGGTGTCTTGTGCGGGGAAAAGGAGGGTACAGCGGGATGAGGTTGGGAAACAAAAGGTGTTTGTGAGATTATGGGGATAGTTCTGGTGAAATTCCTCTGAAAATTGGAAGTACCGAAAGGAATCTTGTTAAAACAGGACCTTGGACAGGGACAGGTTCTTTGGAGCCGGTGTTAAGTTTGGAGAGCTGGTTTCTCGTGCGGGAAACAGGAGGGTACAGCGGGATGAGGTGTGAATGTACTTGGGAAACAAAAGGTGTTTGTGAGATTGTGGGGATGCTTCTGGTGAAATTCTGCTGAAGATTGGAAGTACCGAAAGGAATGTTCTTGTTAAAACAGGATCTTGGACAGGAGAGCAGGTTCTGCCCTGGGTTTGGGTACTAGGATCTGAGTCATCATCACGGATGTGGGAACAGGCAAAACCCACCTGGATTTAGGCAGGTGGCCAGGAATGGTTTGCTTCTGAAAGTAAATTAATCCTGGATAATGAAAAGCAGGCTGGATCCAAGGTCTGCATCCTACCTGTGTGCCAGGGAGAAAGGATATTCTTTGGAACCAGTGTTAAGTTTGGAGAGCTGGTCTCTCATGCGGGGAAAAGGAGGCTACAGCGGGATGAGGTGTGAATGTGCTCGGGAAACAAAAGGTGTTTGTGAGATTGTGGGGATAGTGCTGGTGAAATTCCTCTGAAAATTGGAAGTACCGAAAGGAATCTTGTTAAAACAGGACCTTGGACGGAGACAGGGGAGCAGGTTCTGCCCTGGGTTTGGGTACTAGGATCTGAGTCATCATCACGGATGTGGGAACAGTCAAATCACACCTGGATTTAGGCAGGTGGCCAGGGATGGTTTGCTTCTGAAACTAAATTAATCCTGGATAAGGAAAAGCAGGTTGGGTCCAAGGACTGCACCATGACTGTGTGCCAGGGATGGATGTGCCACGCTCAGCCTGTGCCACAGCTCTGAGCTGCTTGGGCTGGTTTGTGACGTGTTTTCAGTCCTTTTTCCAGTCAGATGCAAAACTGCCTGGGATGAATCCCTGATTCTGGGCGGGGGGAGCAGGCTGGGAGCCTGAGGAGAGCAGGGAGGGAGGTGGGACATGGCTGGTGACCTCGGCAGGGATCTCACTGAGCACCCCCCTGGTGGGAGGTGACACCTCTGGAGGCAGGAGAATATTAAAGTGAAGGGAAAAGCTTGACAAAGTGTTGCCACAACAAATTCCCTTTGCAGCAGGGGTTTGCCCCAGCAATAAACTTCCCCAGGTGGGATTTGGGGGCTCCTGGGAAATCCTCTCTCACTGGCTGTTTGCTGCCAGAGCTCTGGGCAGCTCTCCCTTGGCCTCATGGAACAACTGGAGAGACACATTAGTGGGGAGGAGGCTTCAAACCCCATAATTCAGGCTGTGTGGAGCAGATGGAGGCACTGCCTCCCCCTCAGCCCTGCCTCCTGCACTCAGCACTGGTAAAGTCGACTTTTGGAACGTAATTCTTGCCATCCAAGCTCCTCTGGCCACTCCTCAGGTTCCACTTTGCTTTTTTCTTCACAATCTCCTTTGTGTTGAGAACCTTTAACATGAGGAGAGCACACGCCCTCACCCCAACCCTGCTCCAGGCACTTGGGAGCTGCCAGAAATCCTCCTGTGTGCTCTTTTTTGGGGGGTTTAAGGGTTGCCATTGGTGACTGGCAAATTGGGAACAGCCTGTTGAGTCACCCAGCCCAAAAAATCTGAGCTGGGAAACAACAGCCTCTCAATAGGTGTTTAACCAAGACCTTGGTGTTCCTGCCCAGAACTGAAAAAAGCTTCTCAGTGGAACTAATGACGCTCGTCATTAATGAGGCCCGAGGAAGGCACTGAACAAACAGCAGAGATGTTTTAATTTTCTCCCCCAATTATGATTATGATACTGGAAAAACTTAATCCAGGTTTGTTTGTCCCCAAGGAGCTCAAGTGCAGCAAGGACAGGAGCAGCAATCAGACAGGCTGAGCTGGGAAAGCTTCACTCTCATTTCCTTCAGGCTTTGTGGGGGTGAGCTGCAAACACTCTGGGAGGTGATTTCTTTGCAGCAGGATTTTCTTACTCCTGTTTCTTCAGGGTTTTTCCCACTGTCTTGATTTACTGTGCAAGTTGCAGCTGGAAACACGAATCGATTAATGGATTGGAACTGGTGCTGATAGAACTATTCCTGAAGAGTTTAAAACAGTTTTTCCTCTTTCTTTTCTCTTGCAAGGCCTGGAAAGGCTTCTATTGCCTGAAAGGAGTGTTTTTCTGTCTCACCCATCTCAACAACCTCCCATCAAGCTTCTCTTTTGTGATTTCAAGCTGAGAAACTTTGCAGTGGTTCCATGCAAATCCATCCTCCCCTCCTCTCCCAGGGCTCATGGGAACAGCAGAGGGATTGTCACACATCCCAGAGTGGCAGAGATGCATCAGCACCGATGTGCTGAGGGAGAAATGGGAAGTGGGAATTCAGGAAGCCCTTGAAGAAGTTGTGGTTGGTGTTGGTGTTGCTTTTCTTTCGGTCTCCCCACTCAGAACTTCCCACCTTTCCTGCATATTTAATTTGAAAATCTGCAATTTCTGGGAGGGGCAAAGGGAAGGGGAGCTGAGAGGGGACTGTGGGAAGGGCTCATTTCACAGCTGGCAACTTCTGCAGGAGGCAAACGTGGGAGTCCAGTCCAGGGGCAGGAGGAGGAGGAGGGAGAAGCTGCAGCCAGCAGTGTTTTTCCTCACTGTGCTGTTCCCAAGTGCAGAGGGTGACTCTGGGACTCACAGCCCAGCTGGAAGCTCCTTGGAAGCAGCTTCCTTTGCTTCCTCCTCTGCCCGTGGTGCAGCACAGGGAGGGAAACACGGGGATGGGAAACACGGGGATGGGAAACACGGGGATGGGAAACACGGGGATGGGAAACACGGGGAAAACTCAGGGACTTTTTAATTAATAGTAATTCTGATCAAGCCCCATATGTTTATTAGAAGCCAACAGGACTGAAGGGAAGGAGGGGCTGTGGGGTGTCTGGGGCAGGTTTTGAAGTCCCTCTCCAGAGCAGGGGAGGGAAGAGGGGGAGACAATGGCTGAGAGACCTGAGGCTCCACACCCTGGGCACCTTGGGGTGGGAGGAACAGCCCCTGGCCCGGTGTCTGTGCCCTCTGAGCTCCTGCAGGGGGGTGAATTGGCCCCTGAGGTGGGATGCAAAGCAGATGTGCCCCCTCAGTAACAGCCCTTTCCTCCTCCTCCCCTTGAGCTGACTCTGTCCTGCTCTTCACACCTAATTACAAAGGTTTTAGCCCTTCCTCGGTGTTGCTGGACCTGTTTGGACCCAGCAGAGACAAGTGATGCCCTGCTGGAGGTAACCAGAGTCAGGTGGAGCTGTCAGGGCTGAAAGCCTCGAGCCTGGCAGGAATTTGGGCTCCCAGAGTCATCAGTGCCATCAGAGCTGTGCTTTCCCTGCCAGCTCCCAGGCTGGGGGGTTGGTTTCTCGTGTAGCTGAGCCTTTGAATGCCACTCTTTTTTTCATTTTTTTCCCCTTTGTAAAGGAGATGTAAAGCTGAGGCAGAGACAAGGAAAACACCTTGTTCCCGGTGTCGCTGCTGCTTGTGCTGAGCAGCAGTGCCAGAGGCAAAGCCAGGGCTGGGGCTGCCTGAAATAGTTCCCTGACTAATAGAAAGCAGAGGGATGTGGAACTTGGGGCTCCTGGTGGGAAGGGCTGAGGCTGCAAGGTGAGCACAGCACCGTGAAGGTGCCCCTGAGCCTCCCCTCCCAACACTGGGATGATTTTTGAGCAGCCACACAAAACTAACATTTAACTTCCCTGAATCTGAGCTGCCCTGGCCATGGTGGGGGGGATTTCTGTGCTAAATTGTGTGAGGTGTGGAAGGTCAGAGCACCCTGGAGTGGAGTGATGGGTGAAGATTCCCACAAAACCCACGGGAGCTCCTTTGCCTCGGCGTGGGAATGGATGTTCTGCGAGGAACTTGTAAATCAGCTCAGCCCCTGTAATATCTGTCAAGTGTTTGGGGACACCTGGATGTCTGATGCTGGATAAATGTCAGTTGTTATTACAGTTTCTTGCTCGGGTTATTGATTTCTCCCCTGCTCTTCTCACTGGAGGTTTTTGGTAGATCAGCTCCTCCTCCTCCAGCTTGTCCTGCACACTTTGGATCCCCCTTCCCCTGAACTGCAGCTCTCAAAATGTCCCATCCTGGAAGTGCCCAAGGCCAGGTTGGACAGGGCTGGGAGCAACCTGGGCTGGTGGAAGGTGTCCCTGCCCATGGCAGGGGGTGGAACTGGGTGGGCTTTAAGGTCCCTCCAACCCAAACCATCCTATTCCATGATTATTCCATGATAACCAATCCCACCCTTCCCTGCTGGAGCTTTTTGGAGCCCAGCAGGTTAAACACAGCCCATCCTCCCAGGGGCACAGAAAAATCTCCTGTGGTGTTCTGTGGACTTTGTGTTCTGCTTCTCCTCCAGCACACACATCCCCTCCCACTTACCCTTTATCCTCGAAACCCTGCTCTTGTTTCAATGGAAATATGTTCAGCTCTGTTGTTTCAGCCTGAAGGACAAAGTTATCATTCCATCTCCCAGCAAATGCTGCCCTCACCTTTCAGAGATCAGCCATGAAATGCAAACCTCTGACAGGATGTGGTTCCCTGGAGGCCCTGCAGTGCTTCAGCTTTTCACTAAAACTGCCTTAGTTAGGGGGGAAAAAATACAGATTTTTTATTTTCTTTTCTCCTCCCAGAAAGTCTCCCCTGCCCCCTTTTCCCTCCCACCATCATATCAAGAAACTTCCTTCTCTACCCTAGAAAATGTTCAGCTTTTAAGGGCATGAGGGTCCAGTTGTCAGAATTTATTGAGAGCACTGATGTACAAGTCTTTTTCTTAAATCAGCTGCACCAAAGGCAGAAAGACACTGGACTTCTGGGTGGGGATGGATGTGCCTGAGTCTGTATTTGGGAGATGTGTCCTCTCTTTTCCCACTGCTCCTGACCTTCCCAAGTTCCAGGAGTGGTTCCTGGCAGGGAGCTTGGGATCAACCAACAGGACAGGGAAGAGGAGCTGTGTCACCTGAACGTGGGTGAGACATTCCCACCCCCGTGGGTTTCATTGCACCGGGAGCAGGGGGGCAATAAATCCGTGGATTTTTATATCTTGGTGTAAAAGCTGACATTGCTAAAATATCCCATTATCACAAGCTGCCATAACTGAGCTCCTGGGCAGGCACAGCTGGACCCTGGGAGGGTGGAAGGGAAGCGATTACCGGGAGCTGCTGCAGGAACTGGAGGAAAGTCAATAACTTATTAGCACTGGTTTGTGGATTATCTGCTTTCCTAAAGAGATTCCTCCCCCCACTGCTGGAGTAAAAGGGTGTTTGTGTTGTGATTGTCATCCCCTGTTCCAGGAGCTGCTGTTTAACAGGGAGAGCAGGGCTGGGAAATGCCAAAGGCAGCGGGGTCACAGCTCGGGGTTGGGCTCAAAGATGCTCCTGTTTGCCCTCTCTGTGCTCCTTGGAAGTTGTGTCCCGTTCCAAAGATACCAGAAGGCTGCTCAGAGGGAGAATTGTCCTCCTGGTGCCTCAGAATTCACCCTGCCATGGTGAGTTGGGTACCCCAGGGGCAGCAGTGCCCCTTCCTCGTGCCCTTCTGCCACTCTGAGCTGAGCTGGGTGTTCCCATGCCTGGTGCCAGAGGGCTTGGGATGCCCTTCCAGAGGATTCTTACCCTGATTCCGTGTCTCAGAGGCAGCAATGGGTGATGCTGACCCTGGGAGTGCTCTGCCATCCCACGTGGGTGATGTCCCAGGCGAGGGGAAACACAGACCCACCTGCTCAGTCTTCGTGTCCTCCTTGATTTCTGATTTCATTTACAATCCACATTTTCTGTCTGATCTGGGATCGTTCAAACCCCACAGAGCTGTGGGATAAAAGGTTCTTGGCATCCAAAACTGCTCTGAAGGTGACAGTGAGAAATGGCTGAAGGAGGTGAACCATTTCCAAACTAAAAATCCCAGGGAGACAGAGATAATCCCTGTGTGTTGAGGGCATGAGAGGAAAATGTTCTGATGGGGGGAATGAGTTGATGTCTTTTTTTGTGGGGGGAGAAGTCCCTGCAGTTAATCATGTTGGTCATGAAAATGAAGAAGAAAACCATTTGACCATTGAGACTTGAGGGAGAAGAGGTTCTATCCCATCCTTCCCAGAACTTTCTGAACAATTTGTGGGGATGTTTTGGCCACTCCAGGAAATTCTTGGAAGCTGAACAGTGGTAGAAGTTAAGGAAAGAGGAGCTTGGTGTTTAGGTACTGAGCTTCACAAGGGGAATTCTCCTTTGCTTCTGTCCTCCTTCACTCTCACTAAATTAATTGACTTATTTGATGGACCATAATCTCTTTCACCAGCAAAGCAGAATGTCTGCAGCTTTTTATACACATATTTCTTGCCCCATTAAACTATTCTGCCTCTGACAGATTAAGTTCCAAGGGGCAACCTCAAATGTTTTAGGGCATAGCTTTCTAATAAATATAAATGTATACCCACACTTGGGAACTCTTTGGGATGCAACAGATTAAAAAGGGGGGCAGGAGATTGGGGGGGCAAAAAGCCTGTTAAAAAAATTTGTTTAAACATTTAGCACCTCTCCTGCTGTTCCTCCATACTGAGTACCCGTGGCAGGGTAATTTATGTCCTGAAATTACAATCCATATGAATTAGCCTGGCACAAATACATCATTTCCTAATAATACAGACAAGATGCTTCAAGGAATGATGATGAGAACGGCCCTTCCCTGTATGTTCTGCTTTGCTGCTGAGCAATTATCTCATCATTTTCTTGCAGTGATGCAGAAGGATTTTTATTTCCCCCCCGTGATGCAACAAGTGCTGTTTGGAGGCTGTGGCGGAAAAAAGGCCCAGAAATAACAATAATAGACCCAATTCTGTGCTGGCACCAGGACCAGTGCCCTGCCCAAGGCTGGGCTGGAAGGGAATATTTCCATGGGTGGAAACACATGGGTGGGTTGGGGCAACTTCCTTTTCATTTCAGGAATGAGAAACTGATTTTTTTTATTGCCAGATGTGATCACAGAATCACAGAATGGGTTGGAAGGGACCTCAAAGATCATCTCCTTCCACCCCCCCCCCTTTCCTGGAGCTCCCTTCAGGTCCTGGAAGGTCACAGTGAGGACACCCCAAAGCTTCTCTTCTGCAGGCTGAGTGTGATAAACAAAGTCTGGAGTTTCTATAAGTTTCTGAATAAGAGTTTATTCTATGGGAAAAGCAAAGCAGCCGTAACAGGGTGACAGAAATGGGGACAAGTTTCCCAAATCTCCACCCCTACTACAGTGTACATTTGGCATTTATCTTAACTTCTTCATGCATATTAATTATATCATATACATAGACATTCTACAGGTTTTTGCTAAGTATTTAATATATGGGTTTTCTTACAGCTAAAGCTAAATGATTATCTCTACAACCAGTCATAATTCCTGCATTCTTGGACAAACAGATTTAAAGTTCTACCATATTTTATTCTTAGGATAGTAGGGAGGTTTTAGGGCCCCTTGACCTTGTAAGGGTCTGTTTTATTTCTTTCTGGGGGTGTAATTAAGTTTTACAACCCGTTTGTTTGATTTGGATGTGATCACCCATTTGTTTCACGCATCACAATTATTTATTTATCACACTGAGCACTCCCAGTTCTCTCAACCCTTTTGATTTGCAATCCCAGCTGTGCCTCCCCCCTCCCCTGGGGGCTGGACAGAGCCAGGTCAGTGGAACCCTGGGCTTTTCCAGGTGCTTCTGCAATATTAATTAATATTAGCCGAGTCACTAATTAATCGGGAAAACCCAGGGCTGGATTTTTTCCCTCTGTTCTCCCTCCCTGCCTCACTTGTTGAGCTCTGAGGTGCTCAGTGGCAGGAGATCTCTCCCTCACCCCCACGGGCAGGACCTTGAATAATTCCCTTTGCCTGCCTGGTGTTACCATAGTAATCAGCAATGATTAAAGAAACCCTCTTTGAATTCTCGTTTAATAACGTGGGCTCCTCGCCGAGCTGATGATCAGCAGGGTGTGCTGAGCACACCGATGCTGGCAGGATTTGCTTTGCTCACAGCACAGGAGGTGCCAAAATCCAGCCAGAATCCTCGGAGGAGCCGTGGCTCTGAAGTGGCTCTGCTGCTCCAGCCCAGCTGTCCCTGCTCTTTGCTTCCCCTGGGGGGGTGTGGGGTGTTAATCTGATTTTTAAAGTGCTTCAGAGGTGCTTGGTGGGAGAGAGAGCAGAGTTTTCCACCTTGTGCTGGGTGTGGGACTCGCTCCAGTGCCTGTGGAGGTTACAGTGGTGCTTAAATTCTTCCCGTCGCTGGAATGGAGTTAAACTGCAGTGATTTCACCCCAAACCTGCTTTCTTTGCTCAGTGACTATTACAGAGACACCTCCAGCAGCTTTCTCACCCCACCTCTCCCCCTTCTGTCGCTTGACAAGGAGCTGACACCAATTTATTGCCTCCCCGGGGTGTAACGAGCCCCATCCAAACACAACCCCCGAGTCCTCGAGGGTCTGCGAGGGGAGAAAACAGGAGGAAAAGAGCTCCCGGAGGGTTTGCAGCACTTGTTTAACCCCGTGGCCTCGCAGCAGTGGAAGAGCGAGGAAAGGATTCTCCTGGAGCTCTGACCTTGCTGGGTAATTACCTGCAGGGTTTTGTGAGTGCAGGGAGGGAGGAAGGGAGGGAGGGAAATCTGTGTGTCAGATGCTGCTGAGGTGTCGCTGTGCTGGGGGAAGTGAAATTGTGGCCAAATAACCAGCTGACAACATTAATAAGGCAAGCAGAATAAATAAAATAAAATATATCAATTAAATAAATAAATAAAATAAATACAATAAAATAAAAATAAATACAATAAAATAAATAAAATAAAAATAAATAAATAAATAAAATAAAAATAAATTAAAAATAAAATAAATAGATAAAGTAAATTAAATAAATTAAATAAATAAATAGATACAATAAAATAAAAATAAATAACATAAATAAAATAAAATAAATAATTAAAGTAAATTAAATAAATTAAATAAATAAATAAAATAAAACATGATGATGGGGTTGAAGGGTGTGTGAGTTTGTTCAGGCAGTAATTAATTCCCATTTAACCCATTCTCTGCTGCTCTGGCCCAGGACTGGCTCCACGAATTCAATTTTCCAGAGCAGTTTTGCAGGACTGGTCTCATCCCAAGCGATGGCGAAGAAAAGTCTTGTTGGAGAGGTGTTACTGGACCAACATTATTTAATTTTCCTTGATTTTTATAAGAGAACAAGGCCCTACTACGGGGCCCTGGGCAACTTTGTGTGCTTGAAATACAAAAATCCATAACAATAAAAAGCAGTGAACGTATCCAGGAACATGCATTAACTCAACCAACCACCATGAAGGCTTTGAATGACACCAAATTAATAACACTAAAATATGGTGCCATGTGATGAGTTGCCCTTCATTGTGAGTCTGAGTACGTTGCCACATTTACAACCTCCCAATGAATTGTGCATCTCTTGGCTGTGTGTGGGCTCCTAATTGAGATTTGAACTCCCAGATAACTATTAGCATGCAAATCAAATCAGAAATAGGGGGAATAATAATAATAAAAAGGGATAATAATAAAAAGGAAGAATAATAAAAGTGTTCTTAACCTACTCAAGTGCAGGAACAAGACTGGAGGCAGAGAGGGAAGATCATGCAAGGGAGGTGGAAGAGCAGCTCGGGGATGTGAAAATTAGTAGAGAGCAGAAAAATACACTTGGCCTGCCTGGGTGCTTGTATTTTATTGTATTTTATTTTTATATATATTATATAAATATATAAATAATGTATCTTACAAGCTATGTGAGCTGCTCTTGTTGTTGTACCCTGCTGATATTCTGTGGAAGAAAATGATCTTGAATTCTGGGACTGATTAACCCTGTGCTGTCATTGGATTTTAATGACACTGCTCAGTTGGGCTTCCCTGCAGTTATTTTTTATTTCTATGATATCATTTGCTGTTGCAATTAGAAAAAAAAAAAAAGGCCAGTCCAGCTAATAATGAGTTTGATGATGTATCAGGGTCTCTACTCCAGCCAGGGTGAGTTGTACTCCCCCAACACCCTGAGTTATTGGGGCAATATTTCAACCTGACTTGCTGAGCTCAGGGTCAGGCCCTTCTGTGTCCTGGGGGGAGAACTGGGGCTTTCCAAACCTTCCTTGTGCTGCCAAATTCCCCCCAACCTCCCAGAAGGGACAGAGGGGGGTTGGCAGGGGCTGCCCAGGGAGGTTTGGAGGTGCCCAAGGAAGGGCTGGAGGTGGCACTCAGTGCCCTGGGCTGGGGGACAGGGTGGGGATGGGGCACAGGGGGGATTCCATGGGCTGGGAGGGCTTTTCCAACCTCAGGGATTCTGTAAAATGATGTAAGAGATGCTCCACGTTGCATATCCAGGGGTTGGGAGCTGTTGGGAGCTCACTGTGCTCATCTGTGGCTCCGAAATGCTGCTGCCAGACTGCCCTGGCTCCAGCCAGGATCCTCCCACCCCCCCTGCACCATCAGCTTGGCTTTCTGCTGCTGCTCCCTTTGCTCCTGATGGTTCCCTTCAGCCAGGGAGGAGGATTATCACCCTGATTTCATTACCCCTGGCAGCACGAGATTTTTCAACCCCCCGTTTGGCCGATCCCTCTGTGAGTTATTGGGTTAGTGGTGAGTTATGGAGTTCTTTCCCCCCGCTCCCAGCAGATAAAAATACATTTCCTCGAGGCTAATCTGGGTGTAAAAATCAAAATGCTGGCTCTCATCTGTGAGGTGTGGGATGTGACCTGAGCACGGGCTCACACAGGAGAGGCTCCAGGAGAACAACAATGATTCTGGGGCGGGTTCTGGGGTGGGTTCCTTTCTCTCCAGGGGGCTTGAGCTGAACAAACACAGGCAAAAATGGGATGGGTCCAGTTCTAGAGGCTCTGACAGAGGAGCTGAATTCCAGGAGTCACTCATGGAATGCTGTTTTGCCCCTCTCAATGCCAGCAGCTCTACCAGAGTGAGCCCAGCAGAGATTCTGCTCCAACACATCCTTGTCCATAATCCCCCTGTGCAGAGCTACAATTACACACAATTATGTGCAAGGGTATAAACCCCCCTGCAGTGCTCATGGTGCTTAATTCCAATGTGCTGTGAGTTCCTCAAATACCTGTACAGTCACCTCTTGCTTTGCTTTCTTATCACCAGTATTTAATATCAGGACTGGCAAATGAGCAACTTGCTCTCTCCTCTCCCCCTGATTTGTTGCCACGCTCGGATTAAAGGGGTTTTGTTTTTTTTTTAAATAAATAAAAATTTAAATTGCATTTTATTTTCTTACCAGCTGCTAACTCTCCGAGACAGATTGGGAGATCAATTATCACAGCGGTGAATAAATCTAATTTTTCAATATAATTTACGGTAATTCCATATCCTCTGCCCAAGAAGCAAACGGTGCTGGCTCTTTGCCAGAGCAGAGCTTAGAAAGAGCAATAAAAGAACCCTCACAAAACCAGCAGCACCACAACTCCTGCTCTGCCAGTGATCCCAAGGCTGTGCCAAAAGCTGGGAATTTGGGATTTGCTTCGAGGAAAGTCCTGTGGCAAATCCTGGAATTGGCTTTGGGGAGGGAGGGAGAAAACCACAATGAATTCTGAATATTTGTCCTGGTTTATTGAGGACTCTGTGGTTTAGGGGCACTTGGACTGTGTTGGATAATTCAAATAACTGGCATTCATGAGTTAGGCTGTGGAGGGAAAACCAGGAGAAGCTGCAAGGCTCCTCTTCATTTAAAAGCTCATTTTAAATCTACCAGGACTAGAAATAATGCAATTAATTGGCAGGACTTTAGAAATCTTTCATTTAGGAAGCCTCAGGGCAGAGTGAGAACAGGGAATCCCTGAATGTCACCAGTGGTCCTGCCCGGGGCCAGAGAGGCAAACAAGTGGAGGAAGGATTTTCCTTCCTTATCCCATGTTTTTTTATGGCTTCTCTTCACCCAGTGACAGCACATTATTGTATGTTGCATTGAAAATTCAGCCCAAAGCTGATTGGATTGATTTCTCCCCTTTCCATTAATGCACAAACAGAGGAATTATTGTAATTTTTCAGTGCAAAGTGGCCCCTGAATCCAGGAACTATTTAGGCTGAAGCACAAACACTTTGAGCTCTCAGAGAACACAACAGCCTGAAGGAGGGCACCAGCCAGGTCACAGATTTTTTTTTCTTTTTAGTTTGTTCACCAAATAACTGCAATTTCTGCCTCGTTTCCCTGTGTTTGTACAATCACCACTGTCCTTTGCAGTGCCTGTGATTTTTCTATATTAAGATTGAGACCTCTGCTCTCCAAATGTCAAGTTCCAATAAAAGCAAACACGCCCCCTGCATTTTGGGGCAGTTTGGGGGGGGATGTGCTGTTGCAATCCTGGAAGGAGCAGCAGCTCTGACTCCACAGTTCCTTCTGCAGAGGGAGAACACCCAGGGATTGCAGCACAGCAAGTACAGGACAATATTCCAGTAGCCAAAATCCAATGATGGAGGTGTTGGTTGGGGTGTTATCAAATATTTTTAACTGGGAGTTTGTCTGTGAAATGCTGTTATTGAGTCAGGGCACAGGGTTCTGTGATTTCGGGCAGGTCTTGTGCCTTGTTGGCACAGTGGGCAGTGCCACCCTTTTTGATCCTGTGGTTTGCAAGCTGGCTGGGATGGAGATCTGCCTGTTGGGGTCCTGGAATTGTTGGTGTTCCTTTGGACTTACTCTGTGTGCTGGTTTAAAGGTAAACCAGCAGGGGAAATGAACTCAACTCAAAACAGAGATTATAAGTCAGAATAACAATTTAATAAAATAACACAATAAATACAGATTATCCAGACAAACAGTTGGTTTTAACCCACAAAACCCAAATGTATAAACCAGCACCCTGGGGCAATTTGGTGGTCAGGGCTGCTCTGGGTCTGTCAGTGCAGTTCTTTTCCTTGTGTGTGTTGGCAGAGCCAGGAGCTGCCCCCGTGCTGGGGGACCTGCCCACCCTCCAGAGCAGCCCCTGTGACATTTGCAAAGCACTTAATTGTTTGTACCTTCTGAGCATTCAGGAAATAATAAATATTTATGGAAATATTTATTAAGCTCCTCTCAGCCCTGGGTGGTGGGGAAGGCAGGGATGACCCCCCCCGGGGCTGGGACTGGGGGAGAAGGGGAACCCCTTCTCTGGAACTGCTGGAAGGGCACAGGAATCACAGCACAGCGGGACAGGGAAGAGCCAGAGGGAGCAGCCGGGGGCAGGGATTGGAGATGCTGAGAGCAGGAGCAGTTTTGAGCTCAGTGCCAGCTCAGTGCCAGGCTGGAACCCAGAGCTCTGCCACCTCAGGGCTGCGTGGGCTCGGAATTGCTTTCATTGAGGTGGATTGTCTCTGCAGCCCTCGGAGAGCAGGAGGGAACTGTTCACCTTTGTGAGAGCCGTGTGTGTCAGCTGCCGGTGCTAATTAACGGAATTGTTTCTTTAGTTTCGGCTCCGCGGTTTTTAACACCGAAAAAAAAATCCTTATTTGAAACCTGCTGGATGGCTGCGAGGGGGTTGTTTCCTTTGCCTGAAGTGAGAAGTTATTGACGGCAAAATGTGATGTTGGTGGGTGTTTGTGCTGCTGGGACACGGGGGCTCTCGAGACGGGGGGAAATGCAAGTGCTGTGCAAAGCACTGGCTTTAAAACCCCCGTGTAAATCCACACTTGCTTTAAAATCCCCGTGTAAATCCACAGGGAACGTGTCCTGGCACTGGGGGGGAGTAGCTGCACTATGTTTAAACCTGACCTGAGGGGATCTAAGTGACTCTTTAAGTGGCTGGACCGGGGGAAGTGGAGAACAGGGCAGGAGAAATGTTCTTAATTTGCAGAGAACATAGAAATTAAGGCGGGCGCCTGGAGGGAAACGTTCATTAACTTGCCAGCATCACAGTCTGCTGTGCCCACGGTCAGAGCATCCCGTGTGCCAAAGGAGACTAAAAGGAGTGTCCTCCTCTGCTTTGGGGCACAGAGATCGCGCAGGATGAGATGTAGAGAGGAAACAGGAACCTCCTCACAAGATAACCATCGATTCTTTAATGAGCTGATAAATAACAGGCTGGGGGATAATTGCGGGCTGGGCTGGGCTGCAGGGACAGGCTGGGTGCGATCCCCGGTGCCCTGCCCAGGAAAGCCCCTCTGTGCCAGCCCCAGCAGGTCACCAGTCCCAGGGAATGAGGATCAAACCCCCCTGAGCTGTTTTCTCCAGCACATTTCAGGAAGATCAGCTGTTTCTCTGCTGGACAGGGCACGATGTTCTGGGGCTTTATCGTGATTTATTATTCACCTCTCTGTGCTCTGGCTGGCACCTGGACCCTGCCCTGTGTCCCAGGGTGGTGGCCAATAATCCTGTATAACCCAGGGTGAGTTTGTGCTGCTTGGGATGACTCCCTGGGACAGTTTTCTTGCTTTTCCCACAATCTCAGATTGGTTTGGGCTGGAAGGCACCTTAAAGCTCATCTTGTCCCACCCTCTGCCATGAGCAGGGACAGTTCCCACTAGCCCAGGTTGCTCCAAGCTCCTGCCCAACCTGTTTTAGGTTGATCGAACCTTGGATTTAATTGAGGGGTGGGAATTAGAAGAGAATTGCAAAAAAACCCAACCTTAGGAATGTAGAAATGCAGAGAGCCCCCAGCTCCTGGAGCTGCAAGGACATTCTGATGTTCAGCTGCTGATTGCATCCCTCTGCCTCCCAAACTGCAATCACTCCATTGTTTTTGTGCCGTGTGCCTTTGAAAGGAGTTCGTTGAAGCTCCTTAACGAGGCAGGCAGAGAGTGAAAGAGGTGTGTGATGGATGGAAATCTCTCCTGATTTTTTTCTCAGATTTCCTCTTAGCAAACTTGTTCGGGTTACAGGCAGGAACCAGGATTGCTTTGGGAGACAGGGCGGTTCCAAAGGGGCATCCTGGGAACGAGCTGTGCTCCTGCTGGGAGCCTGGATCGAGGGAATGGGCAGGGA
>NW_020897817.1:1208501-1211361 GCF_003984885.1 Neopelma chrysocephalum | reverse complement strand
ATGAAACCAGGGAATTGTTAAGGTTGGAAAAGACCTCTGAGTTCACCAAGTCCAACCAGCACCACACTCACCACTAAACCAAGTCCTCAAGTGCCACATTTGGGTGTTTTTTGTGCACCTCCAGGGGTTGTGACTCCACCACTGCCCTGGGCAGCTCCTTCCAATCCTTTACAACCCATTCTGTGATTTTTTTTCCCTAATATCCAATCTAAACCTCCCCTGGCACAACTTGAGGCACGTCCTGCCTCAAAGTCCTCTCCAGGTGTCCATCACCTGAGCACAGAGCCCCAGCCAGGCTGGTGGTTTATTGGCATAATCCTTCTGTTCCTGGGTTCTGGGGAGCCCAGAGAGCTGCAGGAGCTGCTGTGACCCCCCTGTGTGCTGGGGGGAGTCCTTGGTGCCCTCAATTCTGACATTTGCAGGCTCTTCCTCTCAATCCTTTGCCTGTGGAGCCCTGTGGGCAGCAGCAGAGCTCAGCAGCGACATAAAAAAGCTTTTTATTTTCCTTTCTAAATGTGCTGCTGCAATTAAAAAAAATTTATAAATGAGAGAAGGAGGAAATGAGGCTGTTGCCAGGGAAGGGTGCTCGTCATTGAGGTGACTTTTATTTTGTGTCTCTCTTGGGTTTATTTATTTCTCTTGCTCTCATTAGGGGACACAATTCCAGCGAACTGTGGAATGCAGAAGGGCTGAAATAAGAGCAGGCCTAAACCTCTGGCAGGGGAGTGATGAGAACCCCAAGACTTCCAGAATTGCAGCAGAGTTGGAGCTGCCTCCCTGCCAGCAGCTCTCACTGCCCTCCATCATTTTTAACGTGAGCTGATAAAATGAAAAGGACAAGTCTGTATTTCTTGCCCATTCAGCAACAAAATGTATAAGACATTTGGAATCTCATAAGATTTCCAGCCCCAAAAATGTTTTCAATAGTAAGTAGCTCCAGTTCCTGAAATTAGCCTGCCTGGAGGGTGAATTCCTGTCAGGGCACCTTTTTTGCCTAATTTTAGCACCTGCATTTTGGGAAATGATGCCACAGACCCTGGGGGGGGGTCTGAGATTTTTTATTTTTTTTTAGGGCCAGAATGAGCTGCAGGATCATCTCCTCTGCCAGGGAGGTTCAGCAATTCCCTCACCTTTTCCAAGGATGCAGTTTGCTGGTGGTGCTTCTTGCTGGGTGAGGGACAGGTAGAAAAGTGACAACGAGTCCAGGGGAAATTCTTGTGGCCACCTGAGGAGTTTTCAGTGACATCCCACAGTCAGTGGCGGGATCTCATCCTCTGCACCCTTGAAACACTCTGTTGTTCCCATACAAAAACAAATCCCATCCCACTCAGCCAAGTCAAAGCCTTCCCATTCCTTAGTTTTCTGCTTTTTTTCCCTCCTCTTGATGCCCCTGGTTCCCACCTCCCCTCCTGTCCAACCACGTTCCATCAAAGACAGGCACTGCCTTGTTTGAAGAGCATAAACTTTTCATTTGATGGCAACATGATCAGCTGAAGGCAGGTTCCTTTTGTTCATGTTTCTTTGCTTAGACACGTGCCAAGACAAATGGAAATGTAAAAATAACTGTCCTTGTTTGAGCAGTTCCACTCCCTGGGGAGGGAAGTGCATTCTAGGAAACAGAATTGAAGGATTCTTGTGACTTCTGTCCTGGCTTTGGGACTGATTTGTCACTTGGCTCAGACTCAAAACAGCAGAACAAGGAATCTGTCCCTGCTCTGGAGGTGTCTGCTGAGCCCTCCCAGCCCAGGGCAGACCTTAAAGATCACTTGATACCCTCTTGGTGACTTTGCCACGTATCACAGAGAGCTGGACTGTTGGTTTGGAAAGAAATGATTTATTAAGTTGCAGAGGCAACAACTCTCAGCTGGCACAGGCCTGGCACAGTTTGTGGAATGAGTGGCAGGTCAGGATGCTTTGGTTCTGCAGCTGCTGGAGGTGGGAACTGAGGCCCTTCTCCCCCTGTCCTCTGTGACTGAGGTTCTCGTGCCCTGTAGGACCCACACCAGGACCTGATCTGAGCTGCAGTTCCTGTAAAACACATGGAAGGGGGCTGGAGCCACCTGAGAGGGAACCCTGGGACAGAGGTGAGGGGGACTCAGGTCTTGGATGGACCCTTGGATCAAAAACATCCCATGAAATAAATAAAAGCCCCATTCCTTATGGTCCTCAGCAGTGTTTCAGATCATAGGATCCCAGGATGGGTTGGGTTGGAAGAGCCTTAAAGCTCATCCAGTCCCACCCCTGCCCTGGGCAGGGACACCTTCTGCCAGCCCAGGTTGCTCCAACCTGGCCTTGGACACTTCCAGGGATCCAGGGGCAGCCACAGCTTCTCTGGGAATTCCATTCCAGGGCCTCCCCACCCTTCCAGGGAAGGATTTCTTCCCAATATCCCATCTAAGCCTCTCCTCTGGCAGTTTGAAGTCTGGGTCCTTTTGGTGGTTTTGTTTTCTGTGTGTTCCTTCAGTTTGGTAAACGTGTCTTTTCCTCTCTTTTTTTTTTTTTTTTAAATGAGAGGTAAACTAATACTCTCTTTGAGGTCTTGAACTGGGGAATCAGCTTTGAATTTCCAGCTGCTCTGCCCTGGACTCTTGGGTTTCCTCGGGCAGATTCAGCACTTTATTGAAACTCAGCTCAACTTAATTATCAGCAACTGTGGACACCTTTTAGAGTTGAATTAAATGACACTCACTGTGCTTCTTGTAGATGGAAACTATTGTTAACTTTATTTTAAAATTAGAGGAACCAAGAGGCTTAAGGGCCACCTACTCAAGGGGGGGGAAGGATCCTTGGAGCAGAGTTGAGGACTCCTGGGTTATCTCCAGGTGATCTCTGTGCTGGGGGGTGTTTGGGCTGGATTTAT
>NW_020897817.1:1207698-1208491 GCF_003984885.1 Neopelma chrysocephalum | reverse complement strand
AAAAAAAAAAAGAATCCTTCTGCACACACTATAGAAAGGTCTGGTGCATTTATTGTAGCCTCTCATGGATCCTTAAGGTTTTATGGGCACTTTAAAGCAGAAATAAAGATCTTTTTCACATTCAAAAACCAGATGTCTTTCGAGCTGCCATCCTGTTCTGCACAGCTCTGTTTTCCTCTTTAAGATGTTGCATCTGGACCACAAGTTTTCACCTTCCTTTTTTTATTTTCTAGAGATGAGCAGAAGAACTCTCAGGATCTGAGAGGCTCCTCAGCTGGCCCTGTTGGCACTGTCACATTTGGGTTGTCACTGTTGGATTCTGCACTGCAGGACACCCCAAATGTTCAGACCTGGATGGCTCCAGCCTTGAAATAATCATATTATTTATTTGCTTCCCAGACTTGAGATATATAAGAGCATCCATGGGATTCTTTCATGGGAAAATGGACTCCCAGCTTGAAGCAGAACCCTTCAGACACATCCAGCCCCATCTTCCTCCTCATGTCCAGCACAGAAAGGATCTCACTGAGGTGTCTTTGTGGTCCAGCTCAAAGCAGGTTGAATTCTAATGTACTTCTGAATTTATGATTTGGATGTGGCCAACATCCCTTTGGAAATATCCCATTTTCCATCTGTAAAACGAGGCTACTACAGGTCTTTTCCCAAAAGGTGGCTCCTGATGGAGCTCCAGGGGTCCTGCAGAGGTTTTGGGTTGGGGTGGGCTTGTCTCTGAGATTCTCCTGGCACTCTCCTGAAATTCTGAAATTCTCTCCTGAAATTCTGAAATTCTCTC
>NW_020897817.1:1191485-1207688 GCF_003984885.1 Neopelma chrysocephalum | reverse complement strand
ATGAGATGATCCTTAAGGCACCTTCTATGAGAAATAAAAATACCTTCTTTTTATATATATGTATAAAATATATATAAAAATTATATATATTATATATAATATATTAAATTTATATACTTATATATTTTTATAGATAAATTATATATATTTATATTTTATTTTTTATATATATATATATAAAAAGAAATTGTAAGGTATCCAAGCTCCAAAAACTGGACTCGAGTATCAGAGTCTTTTTTGGCCTAAAAAATTAAAGAAATATGAAAATTCAAAAAAATTAAAATCTTTTGGGGCCATTTTGTACCCAGGGGTTTCTTTTTCTCTCTTTGGGCCAAGGACAAAGGAAGATCCATCACCTTGCAGCCAATTGGGATAAAGGGAAAGCCCCTTTTCAGACTAAAATGAATATATTAAACTTACCTGAAAAAGGGGTGGGGTTTTGTGAAACTATAAAATGAAAAAAGATTTCAACCCAAAGGGTCTTTTTCCCTGGAAATTCAGTGGGAATTCTCCCCAGTATCCCACCCAACCCTCCCCTCTGGCAGTGGGAAGCCATCCCCCTTGTCCTGTAAATAATCCCTTCAGCTCCCTCTCCCTCCTCTCCCCTCGTTTCCCGGGCTCCACAAAGTGATGGTTTGTTTGCCAAACATCAGAGTCGGGGATAAACAACTTCCTTATGTAACTTTTCATTTGCCGGGGGCTGTGATGGGTTTTGACTCCTGCTGTCTGGCTGCAGTAATGGATTGGGGACAGGGAAGGTGCCCACAGAAATGAGCGGTTTTCCTTCATTCCAGGACACAGCTGACATTGTAAATAAACTCACGAGGCTGAAATCTGAGGTTGGGGGGTAAATAGCCGTGACTCTGATGTGGCCCTGTAACACCGCTGATGTTTATTTACCATTAGAAGTTAAATTGTTCCAGCAAACTGCTCAATAATTGCTGCGTGTGATGCCCCGAGCAGAAAAGCCACCAGCATTAGTGACAAATGTCCTTTTGGGACCCGTGTGAGCAGCCACCACCCTGGCCCGTTCATTAGTGACAGATAATGGTTCTGAGCAGTTATTGGGGGCTTTTTGTTTTCATTTTCTGCCTCCTGTGGCTGAATTTCTGGCTGCAAACACCACGGACACCCAACTTCTGCTCAGCTCACAGGTGGAACCACAGAGGTGGGACCACCTGTCTTAGGACACACTCCCACCTTGTGCCCATCCCAGATTTTAAAATGTGCATAATTCTGTCAGGATGAGAGAACTCGGGATGTCTCAGCAAAGGGTGATGATGATACAACAACTTTTTGGTTATTGGAGTTGCATCAAAATAATCTCTGGGGCTCTGAAGGGTGGATTGGTCTCTTTGTGTTCTCGGGGTGTATTTAGGGTGGCTTAAATTAATCTGGCTGGTTTAACTTCACCTCCCATGTTCTAAAGGAAGAAAATCCAACAAGAAATGAAGTATTTAAACCCTTTTAGCTGCAATTCCTGGTGTTGCAGGGTACAGAGCTTGGCCAGCCTTTGTGTCCTGGTGTGACTCTGCTTTTATCTTTGTGGGACACGAATACTCCCCTTGTAGCAGCTTTATTTGAGAAGTTTGTCCAGGTTCTCACCTGGCCAGGTGTCTGTGTGGCTGCCCCGGGGCAGGTGGATGTCACTGGGTTGGAATTCAGAACTTCTTGAGGAATATTTTCCTGCCTGGCTGTGCTTGGACTCACCAGGCAGTCCCAGTGCTTCAGAGCCTGGTGGTCATTAACCACCCTTCTTCATTTACTTGGCAATCAAAAGGACCATTACAGCAAGTTATTCGAGTTTGTGAAGCACCAGGAGAGCGGGAAGATGTTATCTAGATGCAAAATGATTTTATTTTTAAAAGCTCCTCTTGTTTAAATATGCCTCATCTCGGGGGTAGTTTAAAGTGCATAATAGTCCATGGAACAGTTGTGCAGAGCTGATGCATTATGATATTTTTATGTACTGTTTGAAAAAATTACAAATGGAAGGGTTTTGCTTGCTTTAAAACACTTTTGAGTTAAAAGCCACACGGCTCCATCCAATCCCAGCGATTGTTGTGAGCAACAGAAAATGAGGAGTGAAGGGTGAGATGGGACTTGCTGATGTTTTGAAGTTCCCTTTTATCCCAGAGCACTTATCAGAGCTGTTGGGAAGGGCTTGGAATTAATGGAATTAATGGAATTAATGGCTGGAGGGATTGGTGGGGCAGTGGTTGTGTTAAGCACACACTGAGATGGACAAACCCAGAGCAGCCCTGGCAGAAGGAAGGGAAGGTTTGGGAAGGGAAGGGAAAGGGAAAGGGAAAGGGAAAGGGAAGGAAAAAGGGGAAGGGAAAAGGGAAAGGGAAGGGAAAAGGGAAAGGGAAGGGAAAAGGGGAAGGGAAGGGGAAAGGGAAAGGAAAAGGGAAAGGGAAAGGATAGTGGAAGGTGTCCCCGTCCATGGCAGGGTCTTGTTCAAGGTGGTTTTTTAAGGTTGCTCCCACCCCAAACCAGTCTGGGATTTGGTGATTCTTACACCTGTTCAGGCTCCAAGAGCTGGGGAGGAATCAGTGGAACTGTTGTTGCTCTCTTGGTGTGAACTCTCAGATCAGTTTTGGGATGAGAAGAGCTGGGTGCCAGCTCAGAAATCCTGGAGCTCCTGGACCTGCTCACCCCTCATTTCCAGTTTCATGGAGACACCTGTTGCTTCCCTGTTTTTTTTCATGCATTAGTGAGGCTTCCCAAAATACCAAGGCTTTGTCTTTTCCTGGAAGTCTGTGTGTGCAGCCCCATGGATGAGCAGGATCTCCCAGGCTGTGCCTCCTGCAGAGCTCAGGGGGCAGCACAGGAGGGGATTTCCTGGCAGGGTTTGGAGCTGTGTGTGTGTGTGCCAGGGCTGGCTGGGATGACTCCTTGGGAAGAGGGAATTGTTTGATCTCAGAAGGCATCGAGTCCCTGCTGAGAGGTTTGTGCTGCGTGGGTGCGACAGGAGGGGAACAGAGCTCAGTGTCAGAGTCTGAACAAGTGGTTGTTCCTTGTCAGGGTGAGCTGGGTCACTCTGGCTGCACATCCTGGGCTTCCCTGGCTTCTCAGCATCCCTCAGGAGCAGCAGGTTCCTCCTCATTATCCTGCTGTCCCGTTGGAGGGGCAGGGAGGCTCCACAGGGGACACTTGAAAGAACAAGTGGGATTTGGGGGAGCTGTGTGAGCAGGATAATAAAGCTGTGACTGCCTCTCCTCTCCTTTTATTTAAAGCCACCTCTTGGGCTCAGCATGAACAAATAACCCTGTACCAACTCACCAGGCTGGTGCTTCACAGCCAAACTCCTGCAGAAGAGACCAAATAAATGACATTTGTGCAGCCCAAGGTGGTGTTTGTCCAGCCAGAGCCAGTTGTTACTTGCTCAGAGGACAGAAAATGTGTATAAACTTGCTCTTTAAAGGTAAGCTTTTAATTCTGGAGGCTCTTTGAAAATCTGGGCTCCTAAATCTCCACTGGGCCACCACACATTGCAGTCCATCCCTTCTGGGCTCTGCTATGGAGAACTGAGCAGGTTGAATCCCTACCTTTTAAAGCATATTACTGACTCTGGGTAGGGTTTTCACAGCCAAGCTGCTTGAAAAATAGTAAATCTGAAAGGAAAATCCATTTTTAAATCATTAAAAGCATTAAAAATGACCTTTACCTGCTGCAAACGTAATCCCTTAATAATGTGTCTTGTACTGGGCAGATAATGGGGATCTTCCACCCAGGGATTAAAGGATTGTGCCAACTCAGCTGCTGATTTACTGAGAAAATATGTACTTTTTAAGCCCACAGATGGAACCATAGAGGTGGGACCACCTGTCTTAGGACACACTCCCACCTTGTGCCCATCCCAGATTTTAAAATGTGCACAATTCTGTCAGAATGAGAGAACTCAGGATGTCTCAGCAAGGGATGATGATGATACAACAACTTTTTGGTTATTGGAGTTGCATCAAAATAATCTCTGGGGCTCTGAAGGGTGGATTGGTCTCTCTGTATTCTCAGGGTGTATTTAGGGTGGCTTAAATTCAGCTGGCTGGTTTAACTTCAGTTCACCTCCCATGTTCTAAAGGAAGAAAATCCAATAAGAAATGAAGTATATAAACACTTTTAGCTGCAATTCCTGGTGTTGCAGGGCACAGAGCTTGGCCAGCCTTTGTGTCCTGGTGTGACTCTGCTTTTATCTTTGTGGGACACAAGTGCTCCCCTCATAGCTCTTGGCCAAAGCAGGAACCAGGAGCTGGGGTTTAGTGGTCTGGATTTCTCTGTAGCACCAGTCAGAGCAGTTTCCCTGCTGGGAACGTCACCCAAACTCCCCGAAAAAATTTTTAATTAGGATTTCAGAGCTAAAATATCCATTTTGCATTGGCCGTGCTTCTGGAGAAGTGGTGTGAGGGCTGGATCAGCCCAGCCAGGATGGATTCAGGATGGATTTCCTGGCTCTCCGTGGCTCTGGAGGGGGCTGGAGGTGTCGCTGTTGTCACCCCCATCAATCTCCCCGGGCTCTGAAGTCGCTGCTGCAAATGGGAGTTAAACGCTGGGAATGTTCAGACAGAACCTCACGGAGGCCTCGTGGAGGCTGGGAGGTGTCAGCCTGATTTATCACCCAGCTCCTGGAGAAAATAAACAGTTGTGGTGGCAGAGCAGAGCTCTCTTCATTGAAGAGCCATCAGCTCTGCCAGGGGGGCAGGTGGAGCTGCCAGGTGGAACAGCAGCACTTGTGGCCTCTCACAGAGCTTGTTCCCTCAGCAAACTCCTGAAAAAGGAGAAAACAGGTCCTTGTTTCCCTCAGTTCTGGCTGCCTTCCCTTCCCTGGCAGTGAAATGAAGGCAGAGCTGAGTTTGGAGGCTCACAGGGCACGGGAGGGTGTCCAGGCTTGGGGACTGACCCCCCCAGGGGACACTTTGCTGCTTGGACAGACCTTCCATGGCTCTTCCATCACCATCATGGGGTGGAGTCCCCACCCTGGAGGTGTCCCAGGAAGGCCTGGATGTGGCACTCAGTGCTCTGGGCTGGGGGACAGGGTGGGGATGGGACACAGGGGGGATCCATGGGCTGGGAGGGCTTTTCCAACCTCACAGCTTCATCCAGGCTCTGCTAATCCAGCTGAAGCTCAGCCCTGCCCTTTCCTGCCTTGGAAACTAAAGATTTTTAGGTTATCAGACACTTAGAGATGGCCAAGGGTCTGCAGCCACCACCCACAGTCAGTGCTGTGCTGTAGGATTGTGGTTCCACAGCCTGGACTGTTCATCCTCATGGAAAAAGCTGGTTAGAGGTTGTGGAATTGTGATTCCAGAGCCTGGACTGTTCATCCTCATGGAAAAAGCTGGTTAGAGGCTGTAGAATTGTGATTCCAGAGCCTGGACTGTTCATCCTCATGTTAAAAGTGGTGAAAATGGTTCACCCATACCTCAAGTGGGCTGGGGGCAGAGCAGAAGGTAAATCCAAGAGTTTTGGTGGGGGCTCAGGAACTTTCTGTTGCACTCAGCAAGTCCCCAGGATTTTGGGTGCCTGCACACTGGGCTGGGAGAGAAAAGAGGATTTATTTAGCCAGAGCAGCTGCTGCCTTTTCTGGTTCCCAACCGTCCAAGCCACTGGGTACATGTGAAACCCACGGTGCATTTCTTGTCAGCAGGGATTTCCTTGGCAGCTTAAGTGCTTAAGTCTCATTAAAATCCAGCAGGAACTGGGCCTTGCCAATCTCATTTGTGTCTCTTGGAAAAAAAAAGCAAAACCTTACATTCCTTCTCTTGAAGGAGTTTTTACTCCTCCTGTGGATGGAGGAGCTGCAGGATTCCATGTACTCCTTGTCTCTGCCTCGGAGCTGCTCCCAAAGTACATCTGGGAAGCTCATCAGTGATGCTCCAGCCCATTATCTGGGAAGTTCAGAGCATGGGATGAGTCAGTTAAGTGATTATCCCAGGAATGTATGGGGCAATAAACATCTCCCCTGCTCATAACCCAGCAGCTAATGTGGAGAGAGGCTGCCAGGCTGCTCTGCTGCTGCCTGGGCTCCACTGCAGTTACACTAAAATTAGGTTGTATATTAAATAATAATAATAAAAAAAAGCTCAGTTCAACTGTGCTGTAACTCACTGAAGGTGCAGTTTCCCCCTGCTCAGCACTGCCAACCAAGAATCCAGGTTTTGTCCAATTTTCCCTTATTTCTTTTTTCCATGGTCTTTGCAACATCAACACGTTCCTTTTATCCACTCAAATCACAGGATGCTTTAGGTTAGAAGGGACCTCAAAGCTCATCCAGCCCCACTCCCAAACACCCCAAACTGCACTTCAGGGGCAGCTGAGGAGCTCCTTGAACCCCAAGTGCTTGAGCTGAGTTTAAATTCAGGTTTAGAGCTCGTCCCAGGCAGCAGCAGCTGTAAAATGCAGGTCAGGCTCCCTCCCACTGTGGCCTCTCCTCTCACCCACTGGATTTGGAGCACTGACACTGGACTTACATTTCCAAGACTCCCTTCAAAGGCCCGAGGATGGGAAGCAGAATTTTTCTTTTGAAGGCTGTCTCAGAAAATAACATTATGCCAGGAACTGGAAGGGCAAGAATTGAACGTGATCAAACTTGGCATGGTCTGTTAGAGCTGGAAGATGCCTTGATGGGTTTTGATCTGCAGCAGTGGTTGCTCTGCTGTGTCCTCAGAACCACACACGTCTGAGGGCTTGGAGGAATGTACACTTGCAGGTTATTGTGAAAGAGAAACAAAAAAAACCCCAGGAAAACCCTCTTGCAGCCTTTAAACCCCTTTTTTTTTTTTTAATGAGCCCTGTGCCAGGTGGGCAGTGTGGAGTCTGGCTCAGACAGGTGGGTGCTGCCCTGGCTTTGGCACATCACTTCCCTCCCCAGACCTGCCAGGCTCCCACGAGGATTCCTGCCCTGGAATCCAAGGGGGGAAATTTCAATTAATATGGGAGCATTTGGAACTCACAACTTTGAAAGGATTGAACCCATTGCAGGGGGTCTGTGGGACCCTCCCAAGCCATCAGGACTGACCAGGCCATCACCAGTAGCCCCAGTGCAGCCCAGTTTGCCTCCCTGCTCACGTGCCTGCAGAGAGAATTAGTGCAGGAAACCTTCTCCCTTTGCCCAGGAAACCTTTTCCCTTTGTCCAGGAGGTGACTGTTCATTAAAGCAAGGGAAGAACAGGCCGTGAGGAAGCTTTTGTCACCTGTAAATAGCCAGTCCCACCTCAGGCTCCAGCTCCAGCCTGGTGATGGATAGAGCAGCTCAGAAATCCCAAAAAGCTTCCAGAAACACTTTGTTCCTTATTCTGGGAAAGGTTCCTCCCCAGTTTGGTGGTGACTGGTTTTTGCTGGGGAGCTGTTTGTGTGCATTCCTGTCTCCCTCCCTCTCTCAGCTCTGCAGGTGAGAATTGCAGGTATTTTTTGCTGGAATTGCAGGTATTTTTTGCTGGAAAACTCTCCCCACTGCTGGGCTGGACACGCCTGGGAGAGCGGCAGCAGGAGGGAAAGGTCACGGGGGAAGGAGGGGATGGGAGAGAAAAGGGAGCAAGTGAAGGGGAAACAAAGATATTTCAGTGCCTGGCACAGTGTGTGAGCTGAGCTGGAGAAGGGGGAGGAACAGGAAAACATGGTGTGAGAGGGAAAAGGAGGGAGAGAGGGGGTGTGGAGCAAGAAGGAGTGAGGGAGGAAGAAGAGGGGAAAGGTGGAAGAGAATGGGGGTTTTCCATGGTCAGCTCTGTGCTGTTCTGGCTCTCAGCTGGGAATGAAGGGTCTCCCTCCTGATGTCCCATCCCTCATTCAGTCCATCCCTAGGGTGGCACTGCCCTTTCTGCACGGGAATGGGAGACTGGCCTTTCCCTGGAGAACGGGGCTCCACCAGGAAACTTGGGTGCATCAGTCAGGCTGATCTCCAAAATCCCCTCATCCCTTCTGCAAGGCACCTTCCTGAGCCATCCCATCCCTTCCCAGGGGTTGGATTGCTGGACTGTGGTGTGGAAGAGCTGGGAGCCACTGTGGGAACAGGAGATTCCCAGAGCTCCCAGGATCTCCCTGATCCTCCCTGCACCAGGGTGGGTGTGGCAGGGTCAACATATCAAACCCAACAGTGCCTGGACTCGACGATCTGGGAGGTCTTTTCCACCCTCAGGGATCCTGTGATCCCGTAATTCTCAGCCTGGCCCTTCCTCTGATCAGAACTGGTGCTCTGGGAGGAGAGATGAGGCAGCTAATCCAGGGAATGTTGCACAGGAACATTAAGCTAAAGGGTAACAGCCCCATCCTGCCCTCCTCTGGAACAGCCCCGTGGGAGCAGAGGGGCTGGCAAGGGGCAAGGGAATGAGCTGAGAGGAATTAATGAAGCCTGGGATTAATTCTGTGCTCTGTGACCCTGCTCAGGACCCTCTTGTGCAATTGCACCACCAAGATCTGTGGGATTTACTCCCTTCTTCTGGTGTAAAACAGTAAAAAATCACTTCTCCAACGAGCAGGGATGTTTCTCTTCCTCCTCAGTCCCTGTGATTCCCAAGTCCCACCAAGCCAGGCCTGTTTTCCCTCCTCCCACTTGGGCTGAGCCGCTGCTGGCTGGGGAAGGAGTGGAGATGAGCTAAAATGCATTAAAAGGCCTCTTTAATTCAGAGGAGGAGGGTTTGTGTCATGGTCTCACACAGTTTAACTAATCTACTTTAAAATTAATTTGGTTTAATTTTCCTTAGGGCCCCCATGTGGATATACCCTTAAATACCTGGAATAAATACCAGGTAACTGGGTTGTAAATCACCACAAGTAATTGTGTACCCACTCACCTATTGTAAATCAGCAGGAACTCCAGAGGGGCTGGTTCTCTCTGTGCATACCTGGGATAAATGAAGAGTAACCTGCTGTAAATCAATAAAGCTAATTTTCTTTCCGCTTTCCTGGGATAAAACAAGAGTGAGTCTGGGATAAGGAGCTCAGCTGAGAGAAATTCCAACCGAGGGAGGTCCATATTTTTGCTTCTGGGGGTAATTAATGACCAGAACGACCGACCAAGGACTGTAATGGACTCTGTGGAGCTGCAGAACTTCTTCTATCAAGCTCAGATCATTTTCTCAGGCTGCTCTTGTCTGGAAAGGCTTTAGTCTGGAGAGAGGGTGGTGGGCAGAGCATCCTCTGAATGAGCAGATTTACCCCCTGCACACAGAGCCTGGAAGGCCCTGGGAAGGACAGGAAATCTTCTGGGAAAGTTCCAGATAAGGGTTTTTGTGGTGGCTGAGGGAGAGGTGGTGACTGGGCCAGGAAAGGTGGGATCCTCCCATCCCTCTTTTTCCTGGGATTGCTGAGGCCACGCTCTGGCTCAGAGGGAGAAATCGGTGGGAAAGGTTAAGGAATTCATTGCTGCAAGTGGGATTTATAACACAGGACTGTGAAAAATAACTACTTACAGTAATGGTGGGAGATCATACGTTTTGTTTTTTTTTTCCCCTTCTGACAACGTGGTCTCTGGCAAATTTTCCACTCGGATCTGCTGCTTTCTGCAGCAGAGCCCCGTCCTCGTGCTGCAGAGGGAAAGGTGACATAAAGAGCAAATCAGCAGAGAACATAATTAGCAAAGCGAGTAGAAACCCCATCTGATGTTGTGGCACTTCACACCCTATTTACAGAGGAATTAACACCTTCGCTGTCGTGCATTTCACTCAGCTAAGGAGGATTTGTCTGGAGAGGAAAATTGATTTAATCACATGCTCGTCCTTCCCTGAGGGTCTGGGGAGTTGTGTTGTCTTCTCCCCTTGGGTCTCACAACTCCTGTGCAGGAACAGCCTCTCCTGCTCCCAATTTATACCCATTTTTTTAGTAGTTTAGTTCAGCCCTGTATCAGTTGCCTGGATTTATGGCTGTGACTCAGAGCTGAACTCCAAACTCTCGGGGGATTTCTGGTTGTGTGGATGAACCCAGTGCTGCTCTCATCAGCCAGATGCTCCCCAGGCTGTGTCCTTCAGGAGAGGGGTTTGAATCCCTTCCCTTCAGTCATGGGAAGGCCCAGAGTTCAACTGAAGAGAGAAAAAGGGCTGGTTTGGTTCTTGTGAGATCCTGGTGATCAGAGCTGGGCTGGCCCCTGCCTGCACCCTGCTCATCATCAGGCCTTAAAGTTGGGAAAGTGGAAGAAAAAAGTGGAATAAGGGATAAGAGCTGTTTCCTGAGGGTTTTGCTGTGGATCTCTCACTCCTGCGGTGACTCGTGGGGGAAGATGGAGAGAGGGGGGAGAGCAACGAGTTCATAGAGCAGCTGTAGGCTTATGTCTCATCTGCAAAGTGTGTTTGGGGTAAGAAGAGTCTGGAAATGGTGTTCATGTGTTTTATGTGTGCACAACACAGATCTGTGAGTGTGTGTGCAGAGAAAACTGGAAGGGGAATGGAGTGAACGTCGCACGAGCAGAGGCTGGGGTTGGGTAAAAGTGGGAAAACTCTTTATCTTTTATGCAAAGTGGAAGAATAGAGACTCTGCTTTTTGTAAAAGCCCCAAGGGAAGCTCACCCAGTCCCAAAGGTGTGGGGACAGAGCCCAGTTCCTGAGGGCAGGCTCGGAGATCCAGGGGAACCATGACCTGTGTCTGAAGAGCCACTTGCAGCTCTTCAGTTAAATTTTGTTGCCATTTCTCTCCCCATAAACCCAGGCTTTCCTTCTCCCATGGATTTATTTGTCTGAATCTCTGTTTTTCATACCTTTCTCCCCACTCTGTGGCTGTCCTCTCACTCCCTGAGGACACATCCCTGTTCCCAGGAGGGATGTGGCAGCTCTTGTGTCACACACTGCAAAGGAGAGATTAAAACTTCCATGGAAGATGTGTCTGCAGAACCAAGGGAATGGGGCTCAGCATCCTTTCCTAAGTTACCTGCCAGCCTGGGAGCCTCCTCCAGCCCAGCTCCCTTCCCTTCCCGGGCAGCAAGAGGAGATTCTGTTTGACAGGGCTGATCCTGGGAGTTAAACTTTATTCCTCCATCAGCACATTAATGAAAAGAGAAACGTAGCTCGGGGAGGGAGGCTTAGGGAACGAAAATCAAACCAAATCTATCAATTCCCCGTCCTGAATAAATGAATCCATTAACTGGGGGCAAGATGCCTGGCAGATAAGGGGTGTTCCACATAAAAACCAGGAATAAAACCTCAGCCAGCCCTTGGCTGAGCGCTGGGCTCGTCTCCTGTGTGCTGTTGGCTTTTCCGTCTGAGCCGCAATTTTCTCGTTAGCGCCTGTAAAGAGAATGTTTCTTGTCTTGCCGTTCGGGTTAGAGAAAGTTAATGGGAAGAAATGCCAATAGATGGCGCTTGGGAATACGCGGAGGCAGGAACAGGTTCGGTGGGAGCGATGGAGACGCTCGTCTTTGTGTGTGAACATCGTTCCTTGATGAGCTCTTGCGTTTGCTCTCCCCAGACGCATCTCCTGCCATCCCTGCCCGTCCCGCCCGAGGCTGCCAGGACGATCCAGCGGGATCCTCTTGTCCCCCCAGTTGCTCTCATTTTGATTTTAAACGAGACAAAACCCTTCGGAGATGAGATAAGCGGGGCCGGGAGAGCCGGGGCGCCGAGGACTGGCCCGGGTTTATTGTGGGTAAATCACTGTTCTACCTGTGCTGACAGGAGTAATTTATCTCGGGCTGAAAAAAAAAAGCTGCTGCTTCCCATCCTGAGCTCTGAGGGTCATTCATCACTTTTTGTTATTTTTATAACAGGAGGGGCAGTGCTGGTCCCTTCCCCCCATCGCTCCCCAGGGGGACAAATTGGCTGGGCTGGGAGTGGATCAGCTCAGGGGTTATTTTCATTTATTTTTTTAATAGTGTGGCCAAACCCCTGCTGAAAATAATGTGTGCCCAGAGCAGCTGGGGCTGCCCCATCCCTGGGAGTGCCCAAGGCCAGGTTGGAGCAGCCTGGGATAGTGGGATAGTCCCCATCCCTGGGACTGGATGATCCTTAAGGTCCCTCCCAACCCAAACCATCCCATGAGGATTCTGTGGTGCATTTACAGCCCACCCTGGGTCTGCCACGCTGGGAGAGCTCCTTGCCCTCTCCTGCTGGGTGATGAGGCTTCGGGGTTCTGCTCTTCACTTGTCTTCATGTCTGAATTCTTTGCCCAGGCAGGGAGAGAGGGAAGGCTGGACAGCAGAGCCCTTCAGGATGATGGAGGTGCTCCCTGATCCCTCCACCCCTGAGGGGACAGGCCTTCAGTGGCTCTGGCAGTCACTGTCCCCCAGCCTGGCAGCTGTGGCACAGCCAGGGGTCACCTCAGCCAGGTCTCTGCCTCTGCAAAAGGCCATTTGGCATCATTCTGGGGCACAAGGGAACAGACCCTGGCAGGTTGTATCCATAGCCCCTTTTCCATGGAATATTTCAAGCAGGCAGGTGAGGCCCCTGATGTGTTGACTCAGAGACACTGCAGAAGGGGCAGATTTTCCTTGTAAGGGTGGGAATTGCTTTTGTGTCATGTGTGTCACCCCAGTGAGCTCATGCAGAGGAGGGGCAGGGAGGAGGAAGGGATGGGGATGTCTCCTGCTCTCTCCTCTCCTCTGCCTTCCCCCCCTGCAGAGGAGGCTCTTGGAGCTGCAGTGCATTCCGTGATGGAGACCATGGAATTGTGGAGTGGTTTGTGTTGGAAGGGAACCTAAAGATCATCTTGTTCCAACCCCCTGCCCCGGGCAGGGATGCAGCTGCAGCCAGATGATGTGGGGCTGGACTGGAAGCTGTTGCTGTCTGAGGGTCCTGGTCCCTGCAGGGGTAGGTTGGGGTGACCAGCTCCAGACCTGCCTTGCCAGGGAAGGTTTGAATTCCGAGTTTGGTTTTGTTGTTTTTTGGTTTTTTTATCCCTTTTCGTTCCTCCTCCTGTTGATTGTCCAACATGAAGCAAATCACCCAGCCTTGGCTGGGCTAAGGTGGTGATTACTTATTGTTATTTATAATGACTCAGGGACAAGCACAGACCATGTACAGCCATTAAGGGCTTTTTTTGGAGCTCTCCAAAGGGGCCAGGTCTCCTGGGGCAGCAAACTGGCACCATTCCCTGGCTCCAGGGAGCAGCACTGCCTTGTGCTTGCCGTGGCCACGGTTCAGGGCCTCTCCCACAGCCTCAGTAATAGAGTCATTTGTCTCCCAAAATACTCCCTGCCTTCACCGAGGATTTGTGGGTTCTCTCCATTATTAGTATCATTAATTTTTATTTGGGAGGAATTTATGATCTTGTCCCAGGAAGTTTATCCGAAGTGGTGCCTTGGAAATGCAACTCAGAGGCTGGTGGGGTTGGGGGCCGTGCCCAGGTTCAGATTCCTCCGGGAAAGGGGCTTGGGAAGGTTGGAGTTGGTGGGCACAGAGCGTGGCATGAGCCTGGGGGGGCATTTGGGGACCTAAATATCATTTCAGGTGACACAAGATGATGATCAGTTCACTGCTGTCTCCTTCCCTGGAGGGTTTTGGGAGCACAAACCCCCCCAGAGAGTGGGGTGGTCGGGTTTAACAGGGGAAGGACAAAGCCCCAGCCCTGGGGGATTGTTCTCCAGGGTTAAACGTGGCTCTTTCCCTCTCCAGAGGAGTCACGTTGCTCTTGCAGCACTTGCTGGTCTAAGAGGGGACCTCTCCCTGCTGGGTGCAGCTGGGGCTGTGGGCAGGCACCTGCAGGGCTCCTACTTCATCCTTCCTCTGCCAAAAATCGACACTTCTGCCCTCTTGCAAATCTGGGGGCTGCTGGAGGCAAGGGACTGGCTGTGACTTTTCAGCTTCAAACACTCCAGGACGTGTTCAGGGGGGTGTATTTGGGGGGTGTGAATATTTTTGGGCCCCCCCTGACCCCTTTCCCCCCCTCCCCAGGCTCAGACACTCCAGAACACCCAGGAGGAGGAGGAGGGTTCAAAACCCAGCCCTGTGTGGGGTGAGCTCTGGGCTGGGAACCTTCCTGCCCAGTTGGGTTTGGTGGGTTTTTGGAATTCACTCTTCTTCCACTTCCTCTTCATTCCACTGCCACTCACCAGCCTGACAGCTGCTGACAAACACCCAGGGACTGCAGACAGCTTTGCAGGCTGTCTCTGAGTGCCTCAGGCACAGCCTGCAACACAGCAAACAAGAAAACAACCTCTGGTGTTCTGTTAGAGCCTCCCAGCTCCATCCTCCCGGGTGGGCAGGGCTGGGGGGGCTCCCACCCAGCAGGTCCAGCTGGCCCATGGTTGGACAGGGCTTGGAACACCCTGGGCTGGTGGGAGGTGTCCCTGCCCACGGCAGGGGGTGGGACTGGATGGGCTTTAATGTCCCTTCCAACCCAAACCATCCCGATTCCCCATTTTTTCTTGGGCTTCTCCGTCCCTCTTCCTGCTGCATCCTCGGCCCATGGGCAGCAACCCCCAGGTTTTGCTGGTGCAGCCCCTGCCTGGAGCTCACCAAGGCTTTGCTGGTGGTTTCTGGCTCTGAGATTGTTAAAATGTGCTGGTCAGGTCCATCCTGGCTAATCCTGAGTTATTCAAATGGGCTGGCTCTGTCTTTCATCTTAAACAAACAGACAAACAAAAAGCCTCAGGAAGCAAAGTCCTGATTTGCTGATTAGCCCCAGCCCTGCTGGAATCTCATCCTAAAATCCATCAGAGTGCATCTGGCGGGCCCCCCTGGAGAACTGCAGCGTTTTGAGACTTGAAGGGCTGACTTGAAATACATTTGCATTCAAGCACAGATCAGAAGGACCCGCAGAAAACAAGCCCAGGTCAGCTGTCTGAGCCTGGCTCTGCTCTGGGTGCTGTTAAGAGGTTGTAAAAGAGCCTGTCAGGAGTGTTAGTGCAGGCAAGGGAAAAGAGCAGCTATGTTAGAATATATTTGCTGCTGTTTATTAGCAGTTAAAGCACTGACGTGTTCCTGACACTTTTGTGTGTTCAGCCAGGAATAAAAGAAGTGCCGTGAAACGCAGGGGGGGAAAAGGGAAGTTCAGGATAAAAGGGATTTCTTCTTTCTAGACATGATCTGGAGAATGGGAGAGAGATGTCACCAGGTAGATAAATGTTCTTTTCTCTCTGTCCTTGTTCTGCAATGATTCTGCCCGGGGACAGAGGGAACAGCACAAAACCTGCACACAAACCCTCAGTTCCTTTGCACACTTTGCTGTCTGCTCCTGCTGTAACCTGACAGGAAATGTGCCTCACTTGCTCTTGATTTAAGTGAAGATCTTCTGGAGCCTTTTCCAAGCCCTGAGCTGCAAGACTTTCCCATATTGGGAAGAGGAGCCCCTCTCAGTGAGGTCCCTCCCTCTGGAGCACGAGCTGGAGAGTTGGGAGAAGTTCTTCCTCTGCCTTCGGGGATTTTGGAGCAGGACAAGGCAAAGGCTGTTTCTTGATCCTCTGCCCTTGCCCAGTTCACACATGGGCTGTTTATTGTCCTCCATGGCCAAGCCTGGTTAAAGCTCCTCCATCCCAGGCTGTCATTCCATGATTAGTTTGCCTTTCCCTCCCCCCAGGTCAGTGCTCTGGGGGCACATTTTCATCTGTGTAAAGAAGGTCTCCTTAATTCTCTCAGTTTTCCTCCAGTGAAAGATCTGTCCCCATATCAGGTCCCAGAAGAGATCAATAACACCCATGGGAGTCTGTTCCCTTCCTGCTGCCCAGCAGAAAATGCTCCTTTCCCTGTTCCTCCTCAGGCACCACCTCGTGCATCTGCATCCCTGCTGGAGGTTTTGCCTGGTGCTCAGCTTAATATATTCTGGGCACACTTCTGTCCCATTATTCCTAGTTAAACTCTCTTGGATCACCCAGAACATGAGGAATGTGCAGCAGCTCCCCACAGCACAGCATAATTAGCTGCTTCAAAAACTACCTGCAAAGAGTGATGCCCTCATTATGCTGAGCACAGGAGGGTTTGGTGGGGCTGAGATGCCTCCAGAAAGAAGATGCATTTTCTCTTCAGAGGAAGAACAAGAGGCAGCCCCTGCCCTCCTGCTGTTCCCTTCATCACTGATTGCCTTGGGAGCTTGAAGGCACCTGGCAGGGCCCCATGATGGAAGCAAACACCTTGGAACATCCATTAGGTTAAAATAGAAGCCTCGTGGTTTTCATGCTGCAGGAAATAAGGCAGGAAATTACCACGAATGTCAATTAAAAAAAATGCTTTATTTGGTGGGAGTCCTGCAAAAAATACACGGGTGGGGGCTGGTTTAGTGAGCCTTGGGGCTACAGATTCTGGGTGACCCATCCCATGGCATCCAGGTGACCCATCCCATGGCATCCAG
>NW_020897817.1:1184160-1191475 GCF_003984885.1 Neopelma chrysocephalum | reverse complement strand
GGTGACCCATCCCATGGCATCCAGGTGACCCATCCCATGGCATCCAGGTGACACATCCCATGCCATCCAGATAACCCATCCCATGCCATCCAGATAACCCATCCCATGCCCTCCAGGTGACCCATCCCATGCCCATCCAGGTGACTCATCATATGCCATCCAGATAACCCATCCCATGGCATCCAGGGAACCCATCCCATGGCATCCAGGTGACCCATCCTTTGTCATCCAGGTGACCCCTCACATTCCAGCCACCATTGGCTGGAATCCATCTTTAAGGATAAGAAAACCCTTCTCTGAGGATAAGAGAACCCTTCTCTGAGGATAAGAGAGCCCCTGGCACCCAGGCTCATCCCTCGCTCCTCACTCACTGCCAGAACAAAGCAGCCGGCCCTGGGTGGAGAGCTTGGCCCTTGGTTTGTTCCCACTTTATTCCCGGAATCTGCAGCTGGCCAAGAAGTTTCTAGAGTGTGCCTGGCTAATAACAACAGCCCTCGATGTTCCTGCAGCCTCTCTCATCCAGGATCATCGAGTGCTTTGCAAACAAAAAAGAAATAAGCTTCCTGTCAGCCCTCCAGGGTCAGTATTATGGTGCTTAAGAGATGTGTAAACAGGCACAGGAGCTCAAGGTTTTCGTGTTCAAAGCACTTTGTAACTAATACCCCATTAATCCTCAGGCTGAGGGGGGTATTGGTCCCCCTCAAGGGCACAGCAAGTGCTGTGTGCCAGTGTTGTGGGTTCCAGCAGTGAGTCAGGGAGTGCTCACAGAGCCCTGAGTCATCAGCTCAGAGACATCCTGAGTTTGGAGGGACCCACCAGGATCATCCAGTCCAACCCCTGGCCCTGCACACCCCCCCAGTCCAACCCTGTGCCTCAGGCTGGGCTCCTGGGAACTTGGTTCCTGGAATTTTCTCTCAGGCTCTTTCCTTGAAGCTTCTTAAAAGCCCAGACTTGGGATCTGGAATTGTTTTCAACAAGATTTGGAGGCAAGGGATGATCATGGCACAGGCAGGAGCCTGGGCAGACACAGACAATCAATTAATCACAGAATTAACACCAGGAGGGGAAGGCTCCTTGTCTGGGTTGAGGGGGTGGCCTGGATCTCTCTGCTCATGGTTCTTCTGTGTCACCTTCCCCACCAACAATCCCACGAGACATGGAAATGGGAATATTTCACAGCTATTTGCTTGATCGTGGCAGCTCCTGAATGTTTTAATCCTTGTCTAGTAGTTGAATAAATACTTCATATATTGGATGTTAGTCATAGATGCTCTTTTTTCTTGCGTTGTGTGATGCCTGGAGAACAGCTCAGCCTCTTTGATCTAAATGGGATGATGCTGATTCCTGGGACTTAGATTTTGCTGCTGTTTTCAGGTAGCATTTGTTGCAGCTGAGGGTGTTACCAGCATTACCAGCCCTGGATGTGTCACGGGGATAAGAGAGAGAAATCCTGGCCCTGGAAAGTTCCCAGACAAATGGAGAGTTTTTCTGCCCCTCAGTCCCCGTGAGCTTTGCAAATGCTGCTGCAGGAGGCTGGGAACAGGCTCAGGATCCAGAAGCCACTGGCTTCTCCTCTCTCATGTGAGGATTCAGAGCTCGGATTCTCTCATTCCAAAGGCTGCTTTTGGCCAACTCCAATCACTCCCATTAGTGGATGGGCTGATCCCGGGAGTTTTTTTAAAACCCCAAGAGCACTGAAACATTTTATTGGCCTTTAACAAGACAGAGTTATATCAAGTTTGTTCAGCATTAATTCTGCTTTCAGCGGTGTTCTACCTACACCATCAATTATTAATTAATCTCACTCTGTATTTTTAGCTGTTACCTGTCCCTAATCACCTTGCTGCTATAACTCTCTGGTCTGATGCCAACATGTGTTGCCAGACCAAGTTGAAGACATTAGTAAGGGATGTAATTACCTCTTTATTGCCTGTGTAGTTTGGAATCCCCTACCTGGATGACATTGCCCGTGGAGAAGGAAAGGCAAATGCATTTTCCCCCTGTGAGTAGATGCAGTTTTTTCACCCCAGCCCCTGTTCCTTCCCTCTGGGGCAGGAGGGTCACCCCGTGTCCCCCTGTCCCAGCCCCAGCCCTGAACCAGCCACGGGTGCTGTGCCAGTGCATGGTGAGGCTGGGGGGACTCAGCTGAGCTCCAGGAGCTTTTGGACAACCCTCTCAGGATTATTGGGGTGTCCTGTGCAGGGCCAGGAGTTGCACTTGATGCTCCCCAGTGCTGGGTGACCCCCAGGTCACTCACCCCCCACACCTCCAGCTCTCCTGAGCTCTGGGGACAACCTGTGGCCACTCCTGGCCCTTGACACGTGTCTCTTCACCCTTTGGCTCTGACTAACCAGTAATTCACACTCTCCAGCAGGAAATTACTGCATCTGAGGGCTCTCCTGCTGCCCTTTTCTGCAGCTGTCACTCTGTCACATCCTCACTGCATGACAATGTCACAGTGACAAAATGAAGGGGACAGCAGCTCCCTGCTCCCTGTTTGGAGGGATTTGAGTTTATCCTGTTTCTGTGCCAAGTTCCTTTTGCCTCTTTCATCACCATTATCACATGGAGGTGTTGCCACAAGCCTTCTCTCGAAATTCCCAGGAAAAAGAAGCTCCCAGCTCCTGATTTGTGTGCGTGGAGTCTCCCCACCCGGCCGTGCTGCCTTTGTGTGCTCAGACATGTCCAGGACTGCAGGTTTCCAGGCTCAGGATAAAGCTCTGCCAGCCAGCCAGGTTCCCAGCCAAGCTTTTCTCCTGCTTTCCCACCGCTGGGCTCCTTGTTGTTCGTGTGGATGAACAAATGTCTGCGCAGCTGGTTCCGTGGGCACGGGGAGGAGGCAGAAAGCAGAGCTGCAGCTCCCTCCCTGCTGCAGCTGGGCACAGCTGTGTGTGTCAGATGGTGCCCTGTGCCCTGGCAGAGCCAGCCCTGCAGCCTGAGCCAGCTTTGGGAAGGTCAGGACTGGGCTGGGAGAGCAAATCCTGCCTTTGCTCCCTCCTGAGAAACACAGAGGGCTGTGCTTGGAGCTCATCAGCCAATTGCTGTGTGTGGAGGGGGTGAAAGGACTGTTTATTAGGGTATAAACTGTAAAAAGAGACTATTTGGGAAGTGGGAAGGAGTGCTGAAGTAATTCAGAGCAGGAGTCGTACACCCACAGCACAGACTTCTTAACTTCAAAGTCTTTATGTTCCTGGGCAAATATTTGGGGAAATTTTCTTGGATGCTCATCCTTCACCTGCCCAGCCAAGATGTTTGGATGAGCAAATGGCAAAGCAGTGAGTGCTGAGCACCTTGAAACAAGCCCTTGACCTGCAGGTCTGGCAGCAGCCACTCCAATAAAGGAAAATTCACTGTGTCTGGGAGAGGGAGAGGAGGAAGAGCAAAACCATCAGTGGAACATAACAGGAAATACTTTGGAGCAGGTGATGAGAGGAACTGTCCAGCCACACGAGACAGGGCTCTGAACATGCAGGAGCAAACATCTGCTTCCTCCTCTGTGCAGAACAGAGCTGACAGGGCAGGAAGGGCAGAGGGAAGGCTGGACTGGGGCAGGGGCTGTGCTGGGGCAGGGGCTGTGCTGGGGCATGGAACTGGTACTGGTGTGGACCATCAGCCAGTCCCTGGGCTCTCAGGGTTTGCAGTGACACAGCCAAGCAAAAAGCTGTTCTGTGCCAGGGGGACTTCAGAAAGTCCTTTCCCACAAATCCCAACTGCAGCAAAACACAGCATTCCATGAGTAACTACTTGAAGCAGTTACTTAGGATTTAAGTGTCCCTGCCCGTGGCAGGAGGTTGGAACTGGATGGTCTTTAAGCTCCCTTCCAACCCAAACCAATCTGTGATTCTAAAACCCGTCCAGAGCAAATGCAAGATGTCAAACAGCAAGTGGAGGGGAAAACCTGGGAACATCCAACCTGACAATCAGCTGCAATTAGTGTGGCCCATCAGATCCATGCCAGGATCATCCAGACAGGTTTGCCCCCGGGGTCAGGCTGGCAGCTCTGCCCACCCAGTGCTCGCAGGCAGGTGCTGCCAGGAAAAGCTGGGATGCAGAGACAAAATGAAGTGCATAAAAAATGCAAAACCACAGGCAGTCGGATCTCAGCTGGCAGGAATCAGCCCAGCATTTTTCTGACATCAGGAGAATTAGACCTTCCACTGAATGAAGCCTGGCCTGCTCTTCCTGCAGGGTTTTGATTGCTAATTTGACTTTGGGGTTGGAGTGGGGTCGTTACAGCAGCTGGATCCTGGGCTGAGGGGGAAGCTTCGCTCTGTTTTCCCTCAGAATTTGCCAATTTGTCAAATTTGTTTGCAGAAACAGTGGGATTTTGATTCTGGAGGAACCAAGGCGAGTTGCTTGGCAGTTTTATCCTCCCCAGTTCAGCTTCGGAGCCGGAGCTCCTGCCCAGCAGCTCCACTTGCTGAAAGCCTGGAAGCTCCTGGTTCTGGAAGCTCCTGGTTCTGGAAGCTCCTGGTTCTGGCTGCCAGCTCTGGAGTCCCATCTGGTGCTCCCCAGGATGGCAGTGCCTGCTCTATTTCCAGCTGGAGGGGGAACATTTTCCCTGCTAAATGCACGAGTCGTTCTCCATCCGGCTCCAACGGGAATTCCTGAATTCCTTGGTGCTGCCCAGGGAATCTTGTGCTGGGTTTGTGCAGCTCAGCAGGAGAATTTACATGCTCAAGAGATGTGTTTGATAGGAAATTCCAACTAAGTGCCAGGTCCAAGAAGCCTGTGAGGATGCAGGGATGCTCAGTGGGATGCAGGGATACCCAATGGGATGCAGGGACGCTCAGTGCTTTAAATTCTTCCAAGCTGACATCTCCATGTGCCACCTAGCAAAATATCTCTTCCAAAATCCTTTTGAGGTTTTTATTTTTTCCCTTCTTGCAAGTGTGAAATGCCTGGAGATGGGGGATTTTCCAGGGAAAATTCCCCCATCGTGGAACATTGAGATCCCTAAAATTCCCAGCACCTGCTCCATATTTCTTTTTTTAATCTTGGCAGGAGTTATACTGGGAGGGCACAGAGCACTGCTGGAAATGGTGCACAAGGCTTGAAGGATAAAGGAGAATAAGGGCAGAGGGATGTTCACTTTCCCCTGCTCTAAATTGGCCAAGCCTGACCACTCCCTGCCCAGTTTCCCTCTCATTTTAGAAAGATTAGAAGGGACACAAGTGAAGAGCAAGTAGAGAAAAATCCCTTTTCCTGGAGCACTTTGGGTCTGTTATCCCCTGAAAGCATCCACAGACTGATGGCATTTGGGCAGGTCCAGCCTGTGCTGCTGCTGCTGCTCTCAGTGGGGAGAACTGTTGAGTTTGGTGGTAAAACTGTGAGAATACATTAAAAACCACTAAAAAGTCAGTCAATAGTCACATGAAAGTGCCCCCACAGAGCTCCACTCAAAGCCTGGGAGTTGGGGAAGGTGTCCCTGCCCATGGTAAGGGTTGGAACCAGATGGTCCTTGAGGTCCTTCCAACCCAAACCAGTCTGAGATTCTCTGAAAATGGGAAAACTGTGTTCGAGGCTCCAGGTATTAAGAGGACAAGACAACGAGACCAGAAAGCCTGAGAGGTGCAGATACTTAGACTGGGCTCTAAATCACCTTTTCATCTCTTTCATCAGGTTTTATTCTGCTCTGACCCTGCCAGTTCAGCCTCAGAGCTGATCCTGAGGAGATGGGAACAATGAGGGTAATTGCCCTGTAATTCAGGGAGCCCTGGTGGGGCTGGAAGTGGATCAGCACATGGGAGACAGGAATGATTCCCTTTATTAAGGTGAGAAGCAGAAACTCTCCCTGTTACTGAAGCCAAGTCACAGCCCTGCTTGACCTTCCCCAGCCCTTTGCCAAAACTCAGATATGGATGAACCAACAAGTGATCCTTCAATTAAAAATCCTTTTAATAAGTGGGAGCAAAATGGGAACTTGGGTGGTTGAGATTCAGCACTGGAGTTTCCCAACTTGTGAGTGCTCGTTTTCTGAACCTTTTCCTTTCTTACAGTTTTAGGTGATTTTTTTTTTTTTTGCCTTTTGCTGAAGCTTAATATAACCCACCCTGGCTCCATGGCTTAAAACAGTCAGCAGAACTTTTGACAGCAGAGGAGCCCACGGGATAAACCACCCCTTGCTAGTAAACTCTGATTCTTCCCTCATTATATAACAATGCAAATGTAATAATTTCTTCTCTGCTCCAGTTGTTACTCAATCCCCGATTAATTCAGAAATGGGCCAGTAGTGAATATACAATTGCAGCTGCTTGCAGAGTTTGATATGAAGTTTGGGTTATTGTCAGGTTGTTATTAATAACACTTGTGATTAGGCACTGACTTGTCCCTGAGCTGTTGAAATGTCGCCGCCGGAATCACACAGGGGGTGAAAGGAATTTAATCTCTTTTCCCCAACCCTCAGCCTCTGTATCACAGGAACCTGGAAATGTGTGGTTTTTCCTATTGTTCTTCAGTCTATTGTAGGAGTGCTGCAGTGACTAATTCCTGCATGAATCATTGCCATGACAACACCTGTAACACTCTGTCAGACCCCGGATCCCTTCTGGGGCTAAAGAGCCACGAACTGGGGGTGAAGTGAGTTCCTGGGAGTGAAGGAGCAGGGCTGGGCTTTGGGAAAGTCGCCTTCCCTGCCTGCCTTTCTCCCAGTGTCCCTGGGAGCTGATCAGAGCAGCTCTGAGGGATTAATTAATTAATTAACCTGCAGCGGGGAGATCGGGCGCTCGCGGGTCTGGCTCTGCGGCTGCCTCGTGTGATGGCCCTTGGGGTGTTCCCCCCTCTCCTGGTGCTCCTGGAGTTGGAGCAAGCCCAGCTCCATGGCAGAGCAGGGTCTGGGTCTCACCAGGCTTGTCCGACCCCCTGGATCACAGAGAACAGGGGGATCACAGAGAACAAAGAGCCCCGGGGGGGGGGCAGTTTACGGCAGCGGCTCACGGGGCTCTTTGACCCATTAACAATAAAATATTGATTCTCTTCTACTGGGAAACGGGCAAAATTGGGTGTTGTGTTTAATTAAGGACTCCGAAACAGGGCCTTGTAAGGTGATCAATATTTATTAGGACAGGGTAATCTTGTTCTGGCTTTTCAACTTAGCGGGCGTGAGACACGTCACCGGCGGGGCTGGAAACGTGGAGCAGGGAGATGTAGCTGGAAATGTGGAGTAGGGAGATGTGGCTGGAAAGATGGAGCAGGGAGATGTGGCTGGAAGTGTGGAAAAGGGAGATGTGGAGCAGTGAGATGTGGCTGTGAGTGTGGGAATGTGGAGCAGGGAGATGTGGCTGTAGATGTGGAGCAGGGAGATGTGGCTGGAAAT
>NW_020897817.1:1144999-1184150 GCF_003984885.1 Neopelma chrysocephalum | reverse complement strand
TTCTCTGCTGGTCCTGCCAGCTCGTCTTTATTCCCTCTAAAAAGGAGATGTGTGAAGGAAAAATGGAGCTGGGAGGTTACTGATTGCTATCTACACTTGTCACAAAGGAGGATTTACTAACCCAGAGTAAAACAGGAACAGTTCCCGTTTAAGGATTCTGTCGGAAGTGCTTTACGGGGAGGACTGGATGAAAAACGAGGTTTGACTTTTAATGCCAATATAGAATCCATCTGTTTAGGACCATCTCCTTTTTTCCTGTGCCTTGTTCATCCCTATTGTACAGTGAAGTTTCCTGTGCTGTGTGAAAATCTCAGATGAAAGGCGAGGCTCCTCTCTGGGCAGAGCTCCTGCTCCCCTATAAAGGGAAGGAGGAATGGGCACCGTGCTTGGAGAGGCTGGTCCCTGCAGCGAGAGCACACCAGGGTTTCTTTTGAAGTGTCCTCCTATGGAGTGATTTTATTTGTCCAGAGTCCTGCCTCTTGACCTGGTTTCCTACTCCTCGGTGTCCCCGTGGTCGCTGCCATCTGAGCCTGTGAGATGTTTCTGTTCCAGTTCCTGGGCAGGGAGTGAAGGTTCAGAGCTGCAACTCTGAGCTAACACAGCCCAGGGAGGCTCCTCCAGAGATCACAGCTCATTCTGGATGGTTCCCTGTCTAACCTACTCTTAAAAACCCTCCTGTTGTGCAAAGTGTGGGACCTCCCCACGTGAAGGTGAAATGGTAAATAAAATATGGGAGAAGGGTTCAGGTTGTGTTGCCCAGGAGAGAAGTGGGGAGAGTTTGTTACCTGATTCTCAGCCTCTGGGCTGTTCCTCTCTGATTTATATCTGTGCTTGAGTATTTTACCTCCAGTCCAAACATCCACCTGCCCACTGGAGATGGGCACCCTGGGCACAGGGTCACCTGTGGCAGCATCCAAGGGATGCTCTGAACTCCAAAGTGAACTTTCTCTTCCTGCTCAACATCTGTATTCTGGATTTTTGTTTTGATTCACCCACTAAGAGGGGCTGAGGGGAGAGAACCTGGATTTGGCTCAGCTGCAGACAGAGCCCTGAACTGAAAATGTTCCTTTCCTCTCCCCCTCAGCTCCGAGAGAATTAATCCCAAATTAAACCCTGTGTTTTGGCTGATCCCTGCCTGGAGGGGGTGGTTAAAGTGGCACCAGCAGACCTGGGTAATTTGGGTAACAAAAGAGTTCAGTCACCGGTTTCTGGTGGAGGAGGCAAAGCAGTTTGTGAATTTGGGTCAGATTCAGCAAACAATTTCTGCCAAAAAAAAAAACAAACCAGAAAGCACAAAATTCTCCTTTTACTGCTTTTCCAGATAACAAAAATAATTCATCTTATAACTCCCAAGCAGCAGCAAAGTAAAAAATACAGTGAGAATTAACATTTTCTTCTCACATGGGAGTGTCCCCCACTGGAAAAACACAGGCAAGCAGCAACATTGGCCCAGGTAAAATATCTTATTTAACAAAACCTGATGTTTTTCACAGGGTGGCTGTGGTGTCACTGCCTTGTGAACAGAGAGGAAACCAGCAGATGGTGCTGGAGAATGGCCCTGCAGGGACAGCCCCGAGGGTGTCCCGGGCTGGGCACAGCCTGGAGCAGCTGGATTTGGAGCAAGGAAAGGGCTGCACTGGCTGAGCTGGAGCTGGGGGAGGAGGTTTGGACAGGGTTTGGAGCAACCTGGTCCACAGGAAGGTGTCCCTGCCTGGAATGAGATGATCTTTAAGTTCCCTTCCAACCCAAGCTGTTCTGGGATTGTGATTCCACCAGATTTTGGAGCTGATCTCCTGTTTAACCTTGCAGAGCCCCCCAAATGGAGGTGAGGGTCTCAGAGGTGGAACCCTCAGCCTTTCTGCCTCTGCCGGTACATTCTGCTGCAGAAGAGCCTCTTGTCATTTTATGGGAAGCTCTCAGTGGCCTAATTTGCTATTCATATGCATCTGTTCTGCTGGAGCCTGCCATTAATCTCCTGGTAGGGTGAAGTTTCCCCCTCTCCCATTTGCTGCATGGCCAGTCATCAAAGAGACAACTAAATGAGCACTGGGACACGACAAATAGTGGGTTCCAGGGCTACCTGATAATTGTTTTCCTGCTAAAATGTACATGATGCATCTCTCAGTTAAAGGAAATAACAGTTTGGGCAGGTGGGTGGGTCCCTCCAGCCCCATGGGAGTGCAGAGCCTGGAGATGAGGTTCTCCACGGTCCTCCTGTCACAGAGGCTGTGCTTCTGCAGGGCACATTTGGCCTGGTTGTGCCCTGGATCCCCCCAAATTCTCCAGCTCACCCCCAGATTCTCCGTGCTGCCCCCACCTCTCATCAGCCAGGGCTGTGAGTGAGGATGGTCCTGCTGGGGCTGCAGCCTGTGGGCAGAAAGGGGCATTGTTAAGGCTCTTCCTGAGGTAAAAGATGGAAATTAAAAAGGTATTTTTGTCCCAAGGCCAGCCTCTGAGTAAGGGTAATTTGGCTCTGAGGACTCGGGGGAGTGGTGCCAGTTCATACAGCCGAAGACCCATCTATGATATTAAGAAAAAACAAACCTCATTTATCCTGTGTCCTTGTTGGCATCACAGCCCAACTATTAAAAAAAACGAGCCCACAGCAGAGCAGTTCCTGCAGTCACGGGGCCAGCAAACATCCAGGCAGTTAAAATGAACCAAGGGATCCTTTGTTTTAATTTTTTTTTGGCCTTGAGGGGCTCTGTTCCTGTGCCTGCTTTGTAAACATGAAGGAGGGAGAAACTTTCTGCCTCAGGAGTGCAAATGCAGGTGGAGAGGAAAAGCTTTCTGAAAAAAGAGAGTCAGAGTTGTGTTTACATGGATTCATGGAATGGTTTGGGTTGGAAAGGACCTTGAAGCTCATCCAGGTCACGGGCAGGGACACCTCCCACTAGATCAGGTTGCTCCAAACTGGCCTTGGACACTTCCAGGGATCCAGGGGCAGCCACAGCTTCTCTGGGCAGCCTGTGCCAGGGCCTCCCCACCCTCCCAGGGGAGAAATTTTCCTAGGGAACAAGGCACAGAGAGAATTCCTCTGGCAGCCCCTTGTCCCTCTCCCCCCAGTCTGTCACCCCCTGACCCAACCTGGGTTGGTGGAACCCACCCCAGGCACTGGTGTGTTCACAGGGCTGCTCAACCACTTGTGTTCTCCTGGAATTAATTGCTGTTTGTCAAGTGCCTTAAAACTGTCAGATGCAATCTGCTAGAACCTTCCTCTCTTGGTTTTTTTTTTTCTCACCCACTTCAACACGAGGAGAGCGAGTGAGTCAAATGCTTGTCAGACTCCGAGTGAGAACAGGGGGCTCAGCTGGCCCAGGCACAGACAGAGAAGCCACACACACACACACACACACACAGCATTTGCTTCTACCCCTTGTCTGCTCCCTAACAGCTAATTTACAGCTCGTTCCTAAATGGGGAATTTTAATAGCATTTTCTTTCCAAAGTGTTACATATAAATTCGCCGTCCCCTGTGTAAAAGTGTCTGCAGGCACAGAAATCATCACCACTGGGGTGACTGCTGAAGACTGAGACATTCACAGGGAAAATATATATGTTCTCTCCAAAGTGGAAACCAGATTGTAAATTAAATTTGTCAATAAATATGGAAATGGTTTCCATATTCCTCGTCTCCCCTGCCCTGCTGAGACTGGGGGGTTCTGGTACCACATCACTGGTGTGGCAAGAAGAGATCCTGAACCATCCACATGAGGGATCTGTGGTCACCTCTCCAGGTCAGTGAGTTAATTCATCAGTGGCAGCAACAATACAGAATCTTTAGGAACAGAGTCTGCAAGGAGACAATTGGATTTAAGGAACTCAAAAAGACATTATGGCCAAATCACCTTCCCAGTCTGGTGGGTCTGTCCAGATGCTGCCTGATGGTGTTGGAGGTTGGATTTAAGAGAGAGTAACTCCTAGAGAGAGAAAGGCAGGAAGAAGGTGCACTCTGAAGACATCAAACTGAGTTATAAGATAGGCCTCAGACCCTCAGGTCCTCCCAGAGGGACCAAACAAAGTCCAAACCATCAAAAATGTAATGAATTCCCATCACTTTGATAAGTGTTACAAGTCACCCCAGCATCAGAATAAGAGAGATAATTTCATTTTATCACCACAGAGTGGTTGGCCAGGGGAGCAGAGTCAGAGCCTGGGATGCCACTGTGACCCCATCACTCCTGACAGGGACTTTAAAAAAAGCCAAACCCTTTTTTTAAAGATTACCCTCATTGCTTGCTCGTGAATCTTCCCCCCATCCCAAAAGCCTCCCGTGCCTCCTGCCAGCAGCTCGTCTCTCTCCTCACAGATCCAGCCCTTTCTCTCTTTCCCACTTGTCTACAATTCATTATCGATCCTCTCACGGGCCAAGGAACGTGGTTTGACTTGGGGACGGAGCCAAACCCATCTCAAGGCTCTGAAAGCCTCTTCCTGCCATCAGGGAGGATGAGTCAACCCTGATGTCATTCCCGGGCTGGTGGGAATGCTGGGACTGCTCCGGGCCACTCAGGAAAGGAGCAGGTTCCTTGGGAACCCCACAGTGGTTTGGGTGGGAAGGGATCTTAAAGCTCACCTCATTCCATGGGCAGGGACACCTTCCCAGGTTGCTCCAAGCTGCCCTTGGACACTTCCAGGGATGGGGCAGCCACAGCTTCTCTGGGCAACCTGTGCCAGGGCCTCCCCACCCTCACAGGGAGGAATTTCTTCCCAGTATCCCATCTAAACCTGCCCTCTGGCAGTGGGAAACCATTCCCTGTGTCCTGTCACTCCAGGCACTTGGAAATAGTCTCTGTCTCTCTACTTTTCCTGTATCTCCCTTGAGGCACTGGAAGGTCACCACGAGGTCACCCTGGAGCCTTCTCTTCTCCAGGCTGAACAATCCCAGTTCTCTCAGTGTTTCCTCATAAGAGAGTTGCTCCATCCCTCTGATGATCTTGGGGGCCTCCTCAGGGATCCTGGGGTGCAAACTGCCCTCCCACCACCGACTTGGGGTACAAACTGCCCTCCCACCACCAACTTGGGGTACAAACTGCCCTCCCACCACCAACTTGGGGTACAAACTGCCCTCCCACCACCAACTCGAGCAGTTTGGGTTCGTTCCTCTCTCTGCATTTTCGAATTGTTCGGAGCTTTGTGCCAGAGTCCAGCTCTGGCTCTGAGTCAAACACCAAGAGTTAAACCCAGACTGTGGTGTTCTGGACAGCTCTGCTTTATCAGAGGAGTGTCAGGCTTCCCCTGGCTGTGACTGCTATCAGTAATTAGCACACCCCACCGAGCCTGCTGCTCCACAGCTCAACGCTGCTTTGTCATCAAAGTACAGTAGCTTGTAACTAATTACATCCCTGCTTTATCTGGACCAGTTCTTCCTTTTAAATACACTTAATAACGCTGCCTTTGAAGGTTCTAGGCACAAAAATAACCACTTCAAATAATCTCCTGGAGGCACACGCCACGTTAGGTGGAGAGCTGGAGTGGGCACCTCGGATTATCTGAGCCAAACAAGAGGCCTGGGGAGCTGAAGCTGGGCTGGAGAGCCAGAGTTCATGTTTTACAGGAGTCACTGTCCTCAGAGATGTGAGGAAGGACAAGGGGACTGTGCCAGAGGGGCTGTGGTTGGAGTGACCTGGCTGGAAGGACTAACAACATACGGGATAAAGCCGCGTCACTTCCCGGACCTGAAACCCTCCCTTTGTCTCCCTAAATCACGTTTAAACATTTCCAGTTGCGCTGGATTCACAGCTCTGCCTTCTGTCAGCCTCTCCCTGACCCTGTCAAAAGAAGGACCAAAGAAAACATTTTGTTTTCCTGATCTTGGGAGTTCCTGTGGGATGGGAAACACCTTTTGCAGAAGGAAGGGCTGCTTAGCGTGGTGTGGGAACTGGGCTGGAAGTTGGTGGGGAGACCAGGATTCCTGGTCCTGGTGCCAGTGAGTCTCCACTGGTTTGTTTAAGGACTCTGCTGCTGTTGAAGCCGTTGCTGTGAGGTCTGGGGACCATAATTAGGCACTAAAATCTCCCATAGGGCAGCATCGATTTCTGTTATAGCCGAGCCTTCTTGGTGTGTATTTTTTATTATTACCTAATTTCTTCTTGTACAGTGAGGCCATAAACTCCAATGATGCTTGGGATGGATGGAATGTGCCAGTCCCTGGCAGCAGTTCCCGTGCCTTTGAGCTGGGGAAAAGGCAGGAAATTCGAAAGCAATCCATGTGAGGTCCTTGAGAGGAGGGAGGAACAGAGCAGAGGTGGAGGCCTGTGGCTCCTCATCCAGGAGTGAGCCAAACAAAGGGAACAGCCAGTGCAGGGAAAATGTCACAACTGCAAAGCACCAAGGAGGAAATCAACTTTAAGAGGCAGCAGAAGGAGAACAAATTATGGCACTTTGAAATGAAAGGTGTGGGGGGGGATTCCTGGAGGGAAGGGGCTGGGAGATGGAAAGAACTCATTACAGAGACAGTGAGGGGCCATTAAACCCCTGTCTTGCCCTGCCCTGGGAATGTGGATGGGATCCTTGGGGGGCAGTGGCAGCCTGTTCATCTGATCCCAAATAAAATCCAGCCAAGGAGGCTCTGGGGGCAGCTGGACCCTCCCAGCCCCAGCACTTCCCTCCCCTCTGGCAGCTCAGGGGTGAGTGGTCCTGCCTGGGATGGACCCAGTGGGTTTAGGGGCATCACTGCCTGCCCAGGTGAGAGTGGAGTTTTCTTCCATTTGAAAGGAAAATGCAAAGGAAGGGAGGGCTGGGAGTGTGAAGGGTAAAAGTTGGGTAAAATTCAGGATCAGCCCCAGAACTGGAGCACGTCCCCTTGTCTGTGGTGTGAACCAGGAGCAGCTTTAATTGAGCCATCCTGGATTTATGTCTGGCCCAACCCCACAAGAGTCACTCCACATTTGCATCTTCACTCAGCTCTGCCAGGCTGGACCATCTCCAGGAGGCTCCCTTGGCTTTGCTGTATCATTTTTCTCCAGCAATTTCAAGTGCAATTATTAATGGACATCTACAGGGAAAAGAAAATGAGTAAATGTGAGGCCTGTGAAGAATCAGAAGGTCAGCACGAGGATTGAGCTGGGCTGATGTTCTGTCCTTGCTGCAGCTCCTGCCCTGCCAGGTTTGGGCCAGTCCCAGGGATTTTCAGTGGCTCCAGACCCTGTTGTCAGACCTACCCCAGTAACCCTGTCCCAGGTCTGTCAGTTCTGTTATGGGAGAAGGAGTGAAAGGTGTCAGTTCTCAGCTCTAGACAGAGCTGACAATTTGCACGATTTGTCACCCAAAAAAGAGGTTGTTTTGTCACCATTCACATGTGGGACACAATTAATTATTTGAGTCTGCTGTTTATCTGTCAGGGCACTGTAAAGAGAAGTTTGGGATGCATTGTTTGTTTAATCTATGGAGTCTTTTGTTTGCTTTAGACCAGTCGATATCTTTTCATTTTTTTTTCCTTTTTCTTATCTTTCCCCTTTCTAAAGCTTTAATTCCTATAATCCAAATGGTCTCTTTGCTCCCATTGCTGCTGATCAGTCATCACAGAGAGGACAGAGAGTCACAGACTGGTTTGGGTTGGAAGGGACCTTAAAGATCATCTGTTCCACCCCCTGCCATGGAAGGGACCTTAAAGATCATCTGTTCCACCTCCTGTCATGGGCAGGGACACCTTCCACTAGCCCAGGTTGCTCCAAGCTGCCCTTGGACACTGCCAGGGATCCAGGGGCAGCCACAGCTTCTCTGGGCAACCTGTGCCAGGGCCTCCTCACCCTCCCAGGGAAGGATTCCTTCCCAATATCCCATCTAAACCTGCTCTGTGTCAGTGGGAAGCCATTCTCTGTGTCCTGGCACTCCAGGCCCTTGGAAATAGAACCCTCAGGAGATTAAACTCTCTCAGGTGGAAGATGGACTGTGGCAAAGCGTGTCCAGGGGGGCTCATCCCAGCTCATCCTGGTCCTTTGGCAGCAGTTCCTGGGATCCTGCAGGGGAGGAGGGTGAGCTGGGCTCTGAGTCAGGGGTGAAGCCCTCCCTGCAGTGATTCAGCCCTGAGTCAGAGTGTGTGAGTGTGTCCTGGTGATCCATCCCACCCCGGGGGGACTGAACTGCTCAGGGAGGTGCCTGTGGGCAGCAACGGGCACCTCCAGGGCAGGGAAAAGGGGGGTGAATCCTGCTGGGGCCTGGCTGCCAGGACCTGGGGGGCAGCAGGATGAAGGGGTGCAGTGAGATGGATCCACCTGCTGAGGTGCCACGGGGAGGGCAGAGCTCAGAGAGCTGCCCCCCACCACCACCCACCCCGGGGGTGGCACTGAGCTGTCCCAGCAGTGGCAGAGGGAGCTGTGCCAGGGGAGGGGGGTGAATCCTGCTGGGGCCTGGCTCCCAGGACTCCCAGGACCTGGGGAGCAGCAGGATGAAGGGGTGCAGTGAGATGGATCCACCTGCTGAGGTGCCACCACCCACCCTGGGGGTGGCACTGAGCTGTCCCAGAGGGAGCCCGGAGCATCCTCAGTCTCTTCCCAGGGGAAATCCATCCCCACACCACAACATTCCTTCCCCCAGACAGCACCTACTCCCGCTCTCTGGGGTCTGCAGGTCCCCTGAGGAGCTGTGGCAGTGCCAAGAGCCCCTCTGGCCGTGGCTGGAAAGGCTCAGTGTCCCCAGGCAGGTCCCATCCCGCTCAGGAAAGCTCTGCCTTGGCTGGATGGTCCAGGTGGCAGCTGCTCCAGAGGAAACAGATGCTCTGCTGCAAACCCTGAGGAGCTGCCCTGGCTCTGTGGGTCCTGGGGAGCAGAGGGCTGAGGTCAGCAGGGAGCTGGGGCAGCCTGGGCTGGGGGACTGATTTTATCACGAGGAAAGCGACTGTTTGTTAGTGCAGGGGAGAGCTGGGAAAATATCCCAGAGGGTGGAGGGAAGCCTTTGTGAGTGTTGGCTGTGGACCTGGCTGCCTCTGCAGCTCCTGCTGTTGAAGCCTGAGAGCAACAACTGTTTGTTTCCAGAAGTTTCTTGGAAAGAGACTGGTTGGTGGCACCATGGCTCCCTTTGGGCTGATGGGGGTGGTGGTTTGGAGGCTGTCACTGGGTGCCAGGCTCACCAGATCCAGGCTCTCCAGATCCAGGCTCACCAGATCCAGGCTCACCAGATCCAGTCCCTGCCAGCTGGAAGCACTGGGATGTGCAGGTGCCAGCGGGAAAAACGGGAGTATTGGGAGATTTTCACCTTCTCCATCAAGAGCAGCTCCCCCTCCTTCCCTTCAGGGGCTGACCCAAGGACAGGTCACCCCTCAGTGCCACCCAAGGGCCTGCAGTCAACTGATAACTTTTCAAAAAGGAATAAAACAACCCCACACACGAGGCAGTGTTTCCCAAACCTCTGTCTGGCTGCAGAGCCAGGCTGCTCTCTGCTTGATTCCCAAATGTTTTGCTTCCAAAAAGCTTAATGTCAGGACTCAGAAGTTTAACTAATTATCTGCCTACGGATTTTGCTGAGCTCAGGCCTTTCTTTCCTCCTTTGATTTCATTTCCAATAGAGATTTCCGTGCAGGGTACTAATTTCATTCTTTAACCAGCTGCTTTTATCCTGGAGACTCGAGTGCCAGGCACCTCGGGGCAAACTGGGTGGCCACAGGCTGGGAATAGGCAGTGAGAGCGTGTTCAAAGGCAGGAAAAACCATTTCATCTGTTCAAAGCCAGCTGCAGTCCCAGCTGCTGGGTTTTCTATCATAGGAACTGAGGCTATTTAATTAATAAAAGTTAAAAAATCAGTGGTTTATAAACGGAATTTGAAGGGTTGTGGCTGGGGGTGCTGAGGTGAGCGTGGCTGTGTCCCCTCCCTGGGAATGCCATGGATGTGCTGGTTCTGCCTGACTCAGAGCAGGGGGTTTTCTGCCTCTGGGGGCCAACTATTCCAAGGGAAAAAGTGGAATTTTTCAGGGAGAAGGATGCTCATCTGAGTGTCCCTCCTGACCCCAGCTCAGGGAGGTCCTGCTTTCACCCTTTGCCATCAGAGCATCTGTTAATCACTGAAATACAAAGTTTTCTGTCCCATCCCAAACTTTTATATCGTTGCTGATCTGAACTCTGGCTGTTCTTTGTTCTCTGCACAAATATTCCACACCATTTAAATTATTTATGCTTTGAAAAGTCGTATTCTACTGGAAAGCAGAGCTTTGCATTGCAGAGCAGTCTGCTGGGCAGGGTGGCTGATGCTTTCTGGGGAGCCATGGCACAGCTAGTGTGGAATGCAAGGACTTAAAGGGGGTGTTTCCCAGCTGCTCAAAGGGCTTTGTGCTTTTTATTCTTTATCCAGGTATCTAGCCCGGAATTAGGATCCAGCTTTGCCAGTCTGTGCTCTTGGCAGGTCCTCTGTGCCACAAGTTCAGCAAGTTGATTTGTGAGATCAGGAAAACTTTTGCATCCTAAGGCTTGGAGAGCTTCAGTTCTGCTTCTTTTCTGATTTCTCCTTTTGAAAAGGCACCTCTTTTCTTTGGGGACTGAGCAAAGCATCTTCTGCTCCCTCTGTGTTTTCTGCACAAACCAGGTGACAGCCCAGGAGGTCTCAGTGACCTCAACCCTCCTGTCTGGGCTGCACCCACCCCCAGAGCCCTGAGCTGGCAGTGCCAGCAGTGCCAGCTGCCCCTGGGTGAGAAGAGCAGCCTTCCTGCAGCTCCCTCCCCAGCTGCAGCCACAGCCAGGCTGATCTTTGGGAGAAATGCAATTTAAATTGCTGTATTTCAGTGCTGTGGGAGCTGCACACCTCAGTTTGGCATGCTAAATATACCTTATTAATTGCCTTGCTCTTTACATCCACCGGAGGCTGGTGCATCGTTAAATACACCCAGAACATTCATGCCTTGAGGTTTTTGGGTTTTATTTGAAGTATTCCAGTTCTTAATGACTCCTCTGCTCGGGATCAGGCTGGACCTGGAGTAGTGCAGCTTGTCCTGGTTTTCCCTTCCTCCCCACAGCACAGTACCTACATTTGAGTCCATCATGCTCAACACCTTGAAGGAGTAAACTGGAGGAGTAATCACCTGCTGAGAGGGGTTAGATCTGATATTTCTCTGTATTATCTAAAGGCCTGTTCCCCTCTGGGGGAAGGACCCGTCCCTGACACCCAACCAAACCCTCCCCTGACACCACTCACAATTCCAGCCCATATCACCACCTAGAAGCCTTCTGGGAGCTTCATCTGGAACGGGAAAACAGCCCTCCAGCTCCAAATATCCTGGTTTTTTTTTATTGAGAGCCTCTTCCTTTTTTTACAGCCCTGTTTGTTTTTGCTATAAAAGCTGGTGCAGCACCTGGCACAGCACAGTCCCACACTCTGGGCTCAGCCAAGCCCTCTGCTCCCTTCCAGGGCTGCAGGACAGGGGGGGAGCCGTGCCCTGGGGTTGGGAAGAGTGTCCTGCCCTGGGACAGGGACTCACTCCCAGGACAGGCTGCAATCAGCATCTGGAGCATCTCGTGTTTGCACAACTCCAGCCCCTTGGCAGTTGTCTTTAAACAACCTCGTTCCTTCAGGCAGTTTCTAGTTGCTTCCTCCCCTGGATGAGTTTTGTAAAGGAAAACACAACAGCAATCACCAGGCAACAGCGTTTTTGTATTATTCATGCCCTGTAGTTGAGAGTGATTGAGGTGGGGAAAGGAGGAGGAAAAAACCCTGCAAAATTCATTACGGCTTCAACACCACAGAGCCCCCACGGGGAGCGGGGATATCGTGGCTTTAATTGGAGCTAATGGGTCCCTGTTGTTCGGGAGATGTCTTGGAGTGGAGGGTGGGATGGCTGCGGTTCGGGGATATCGTGGCTTTAATTGGAGCTAATGGGTCCCTGTTGTTCAGGAGATGTCTTGGAGTGGAGGGTGGGATGGCTGCGGTTCCCTGCGGGATCCAGTGTGACCCCCAGGTGACACCAGCGAGCTCCAGTGTGACCCCCAGGTGACACCAGTTGCTCCCACAGCCTCCCTCCCTGTCCCTTTGCTCCTGTTTTATCGTGTCTGCTGCCTGCACACCCCGGGACACAGGTTTTTCCTGACACATTTCTGCCCTCGGCGCTTTCTGCAACACTCGGGTGGAAACACAAAGGAATTGTTGTAACCCTTTTTAGCAGGGACACGGTACAAGCACAGCTCCTGGGCTGAAGGCAATGATTCACTTGCTGGATGCTGTTTAGGGCTTCACTTCGTTTTTCAAAGCAGACAACCCTCGTGTTTCCCCGCTCTGGAGATGGGGAAGGCGATGCTGATCTATCCCAGGAATTTATGGGCTCCATTATGGCAGAACCTGGTACCTCCTGGGTTTACCCTTGCACTGCCTATTGATTACTAAGCACAGTTGTTTTTCCACTTTGCAGGGTGTGGGGAGAGGAGCTGCAGGCTGCTCAGGGGCTTCTCAATGAGGAGCTTAAGGTGGAGCCACACTCCTGCTTCTCCCAGAGCCCTCTGGTCCCTGAGTCATCCTCCTCCTTGCTGGGAATCACTGAATCCTCAGGTGCCAGTCCCACGGCCACAAAGAAAAGAAACAGCTTTCCAGGGGCTTTCTTCCAGAAATCCAGCCCTTTAGAAGGGTCACCTGTGGTGGTTTGAGACCCCCAAAAATCCAATTTCTGAGTCTAAGCCCCCCTCCCACAACTCACCCCAGTGTGAGAGGGTTTTTTCCAGACACAGCACAAGACTCAATATGGGGGGAAGGGAATTATATTACAATTATTACACAAATAAATATTATAATACATTACATACACAATCCTAACTATCTCTCCTGTGATAAAGCAATATTTACATTGGATCAAATCTCTTTTCCCTCCAATAAAAGTCCAGAGGGGAAGAAGGAAAGATCCTTTCCACGTTCAGGGCAGCAGTGTCTCTCTTCTTTCATGCAGCAGTCGTAGCTGGAGTTGTAGCTGGATCTCTCTCTCCATTACACCACTGAATGGCCCTTCTTTTCCCATTTCTTTTCCCATTGTTCTTTTCCCTGTTCTTTTCCCATTTGCCAGCCTGGCTGCCTGCAAACACAGAGGGGGCCGGGGGTGGATCAGTTTTCTGAAGGGGGATCTTCAGTTTTCCAGGTCTGAGCTGGGACAGGGAGCTCCTGGAGCGGGTCCAGGGGATGGATGAAGGGATACAAAGGGATGGAGCAGCTCTGGGAGCAGCAAAGGCTGAGGGAGCTGGGGCTGTTCAGCCTCCAGAGCAGAGCCTGAGAGGGGCCCTCCCCAGGGTGTGTCAGGGGCTGCAGGGAGGGGGCAGAGGAGGGACCAGGCTCTGCTGGGGGAGGCACAGGAGGAACGGGCAGGAACTGATGCCCAGGAAGCTCCACCTGGACAGGAGGAAGAACTTCTTGGCTGGGCAGTGATTGAGCCCTGAACAGAGACCAGAGAGGGGGTGGAATCTCCTCCTTGGGGATACTCCAGAATCCTGTGTCTTGTGCCCTGGCATGACCCTGCTGGAGCAGGGAGGTGGCACCAGCTGAGCCACTGTGGTGCCTTCCATCCTGACCCATCCTGGGGTTGTGGGGTGGCTGATGGCTGTGCAGGACACACTGGACACAACCTGGAGCCCCAGCAGAGCTGGTTGAGCTGCCTGTGCTGCCCGTGCTTCCCATGCTGCCTGTGCTGCCTGTGCTGCCTGTGCTGCCTGTGCTGCCTCTCCAGCAGGGTTGTCATTGTGCTCTGCCTGATGGAACCCATAAAGCCCGACAGTAAGTAAGGGATGAGCAGGGCTGAGCTGATCCAGTCTAATTAACTTCCACCCGGGCTCGTTGTTTGCTGTGCTCCAGCCCTGGTTTCTTCCAGATTTAAATTGATTATGAGAATCAGCACAATGACAAAACGCCGCTTTTGAAATCAGACTTTTTCACAGTAAATGGTTATTTGTTTTCCTGCTCAAATATATTGGCTTATCCCTGGTGATAGAATTCTCTCTCTCTCTCCTCTTCCACCTTCGCTGCTGCCTGATTTGTGTGTGTAGTTTAATTAAAATCATACAGCACTTCCACGACTTGGTCCGGCTCTGCTGCTAGCCTTGGATTTGATTTATATACAGCATTCCAGTGAAACTGCCTGGAAAAATTAAATAGACATGAATCAACTTGCTTCAGGCTTTTGAAATCAAACATTTCGCAGCAAACTCCCCACGGACCTCTCCTTTCAGCCTGTGCAGGAGAACATTCCTGGGAGCTCCGAGCACGGGGTGATGCTAAAACACTCATTAGCTTTGGGGTTTATAATTGTTGCCAAATCATAGCTCAGGAGCCAGGAAGCACTTTGATTCACTGCTTATGATTGTATGATTATTACAGGAAAAAAAAAAGAAGAGCAGAACTATTAGAGTTATTAGAACTATTGGGTTATTGGAGTTCAGTTTTTTTTTGTCTTGGCCTCTGGAATGAATCTAAACCAGTGACAAATGTTTGCAAGAACAGGTTCAGCATAACTGTGTTTGATGGAGCTGTTGGAAATGCTGTTTCTGTCTGCATCTTATCTGGAGGTGTGAGCAGAGACTTATTCTGAGCTGAGCTGCAGCTCCATTTGGAGGCTTCTGTACATCACAAACAAAGTTAACTCCTTATCTCAATCTCTGCTTTGCTCTTATCAGTGTGACTTAAAATAGAGCCAAACAAGGAGAAACCTGAAATGCTGTTATTGCAGTATGGAATGGATGAGAGTGTGGAACAGGATGAGAGTGTGGAACAACTCTCTTGGAGCTGGAACTGTGGACTGGTCCTCTGAGGAAGTGGGGATGAGTATCCAAACTCACATTGTTCTCTGCCTTTCAGAGCCCCTCTGCCCTGCACATCCTCTGGGGTGCTGGGCTGGTCCCATCAGCAGCCAACCAGACTCGTGTTGAATTTCCAAAAAAACAAGCAGAAAGGGAAGAAAATTCCTTTGTAGCTCCTGGGCTGTCTGCAGGGAGCCCAGATTTCCCTGCCCAGCCGTGCGTGGAGCTGCGAATCCCTCTCAGAGCAGAGCTGCCCCTGGTGTTCCTCACCGTGGAGTGTCTGAGGGGCTGCTCATCCTCCCTGCCTCGTGCTGGATGGGAGTTAATCAGGACTTGCCAGCCTCGTGGAAGACAAAAAGAGCCCGCTGTGGGATTTGGGCTCAGCTGTGTCCTTTCAATAATTTATAATAAGTCTGGGGCTCTAATAACCTAATCGGCGGGATTTGGGGAAGGAGCCGAGCCATGTGTTTGTTTCCTTCCCCACCACAGGTGATATTAAAGTGAAGAAAGGAAAACTAATCCCCTTTTCTGAGTTGTCTTATAAAAGATATGCAAATAGTGCCAGGGGCTGCTCAGAGTGCCCGTGGTGGTTGCTGGGGGTGAATACTAAAGCAGTGCCTCTGGAAAGCAGCGCTGGGCTGGCTCAGAGGGGCCACTGGTAGAGCTGCCTTGGCTGTTTGACAGCAAAATGTGGCAGTTTGGAATTTGTTCTGAGGTCACCCGTGGATGTACATCGGTCCCACCAGGAGAACTTGGCTGAGGGATGCAGGGGGTGGCCTTGGTTAGGCTGGGATGCTGAAGAGAGTAAGAGGAGAGCTGAGCTCTGCAGAGAAGTGCAGAACGATGCTTGAAGCATCTCAGGAGATGTAAGATCAGCCCCAAAGATGTTAACTTGGCTTGGTGGATCCCACGTGTGAGCTGAGCTGTGGGAATTCCTCCTCTGCCAGCTGCTGTCAGGAGTGGGAGGTGGGAGAGCTCAGAGGGTGCCTCTGTGGTGTTTTGCAGATGGGAGGCAGCAGCTTGAGCTGGATGGGTGCTTGGGGAGCCCAGACTGTGGGATCCACTGGGAGGGAGGAACTGGGCTTTGAAACAGGCTTTCATGGCTCTGGGACCTCCCTCCAGTGCTGCAGAGCTGGGCTCAGCTCAGTAACTCCTTGTACTGCACTGTGTGTGTGTGTATGAGAAACTCAGGGGAAAGGTAAAAGGGTGGAGGAGTAGGAATGTCAGAATCCCAGAATGGTTTGGGTTGGAAGGGACCTTAAAGCCCATCTCATCCCACTCTCTGCCACGGGCTGGGACACTCCCAGGGATGGGGCAGCCACAGCTTCTCCAGGGCAAGGACCAGGGAGTGCTGGGACAGGTGAGCGGGAGATGTGGAGGGGAGGAGCTCACCAGGGATGTGCAGGTGGATCTCAAACTGGAGAGCCTGTGGCAGGAGTGGTGGTGAGGAGTGCCCTGAGCCTGGGCAGTGTGTGGATCTGGGTGTTTTAGGGGGTGGTGCCACCCATCCCTGCCTTCCTGACCTCCGGAAATCCTGCTGTGTGGGAGAGAGAGCCTGTCATCCCGTGTTTGCAAGTGCTTTTCAATTTAATACATTTTAATCAGAAAATTAATCAGGAAACACCAGTTCAGCAAGATAATTGAACAATGAAGAGACACGATAATTACTGTTTAGTCTAATTAACTTTGTTAAGTCTTTATTGGGAACAGAGACTTCCTGAGTGAAACTTATTAAATGGTTCTCCCTGGAAAACAGAATCCCCATCAAAAAGCCTTTGTTCCTCACACTGTTGGTTAGGATTTGGGTGCTGTCTTCAAATCCTGATTAGGGAAGCCAGCAGGTGGGTTCTGAGAAAACTCTCAGTTACCTTTCAGTCCAGCCTCCCACATCCTCAGCTCGTTTCCATCTCTTTAATCCAGCGTTCTGCTCCTCTCCTTCCCAGACAGGATTTGATTGCCAACAAACCCCATGGGGCCGTGCAGCCCTGTGCTGCTGCATCCTTGTGCATCCATGGTTGGCTGCATCCCTGTGCATCCATGTTCCCTCCTCTCATCCTCAGGTGTGTGGAAAACGGGCAGGGGACGGGGGATGATCAGCAAAGAAGGTGGAAAGGTGGCAAATAGTTACAAAACCACAGAAATCTGGGGTAGGGCTCTGACAGGAGGGAGCTGCTGGGAATCCTCCCACCTGAGGGCATAGCCAGGGTGGTCCTGTGGGTTGGGATGGGGGGAGCTGGGGGAGGCCAGGGCTGGGAAGGAGGGGAGTTCAGGGTATTTGGGCACTGTCAGAGTGATGACACTGCTCTGGAACATTCATGCTGGGCCAGAACATTTAACCTTGGTGAAGAGGAGTGAAAGCTGCCTCTGTGCCTGTTGTGCTGCTCAGCTCTGACCTCTGTCCTTGCAGGCTCTCCAATAAATAATCCCTGTTCATTGAGGTATTTTAATGAACATGAGCAGCAGTGGCTGCCTGAGCAGGAACGAGTCTGTCTGTCTGCACCGGGACTTTGCTGGGCTCTGCTTTCCTGTCAGGGCACAGCATGAAATATTTATCGTCTCAGAACGAAGGATTAAACATAAATATTGAAATGAACCTGATTGGCTTTTGATCTGCTGAGAGGGAGCCCTTTGGCTGGCCAGGGTCCAGCCAGCAACTGCTGCCCCCCCAGCAGCTGGTGCATTATTCATGCTGGGTTAGGGCAGGGAGAGCAGGGAGAGGGGGGATATGGGGGGATATCGACCCTGCAGGTTTAATAACGTGTGGCTCCCGGGGTTATCTTCCCCAGGCAGAGAACTGGGAGTCAGGGGGAACCCAGATCTCGCTCTTAAATTCAGTCCTGCCCAACCTGAGCCATCCTTTTGTCCCCAGGGGACGTGTGGCCGTGTCACTGGGCAGGACTTGAGTGGTGACAGGAGCTGTAGCCCCTGGGATGTTCAAGGTGTGGCTGTTTCGTTTGCTGTCAATATTTATTGTCACCACAGAAATAGAGCAGGTCTCCCTTTTTTCCAAAATCCAGGCGTTTTAATGGGCAGCTTTTCATGAGGAAAAAGGCTCTGAATGAATGTTTTGCTGGTTCTCCCGAGCTGGGTGAGCAGGAGAGCATCTCAGAGCACTCTGCCTCACTTCAGACCTCAATGTTTCCATTACAGCGAGGGCACAGGGTGGCTCCCCCCAAATCCTGTTATCTCCTACAGTTAATTTGTGCAACTAATAGCCTGGGTGTTTTGAGTTCCTTGTCGGGCGAGTGGCACCGTAATTGAATTTATAATTTATTTGGGTCCAGTTTGTAATTAAAATAAGCGCTGTCTCACTTATCACTGCGTGTTGCTCTTGGGTTTTGCCACCCCCTGTCCTGCTGCAGAGCTGCCTGGGTCGTGCTCAGCCCCAGAGCACCAGGGAGGCAACTCATTACTGCTCATTTTTCTGGGTCATCCATCGTTCGGTTGTGTGGAAGCAACAACTCAAGGCATGGCTCTGTTGGGAGAGGGAGTTCTTGGAGAGTGCAGTCAACAGCCTTGCCTGCTTGTTTATTTACTCCTTCCCCCCTGTCTTCCAGTTAATTACTGTGCAAACACTTCTGGTTACTGTCAGATCGCTCCACGGATCTGGCAGCAGCTCTCGCCTTCCACCAGGGAGAGGCAACTAATGGTTCTTCTGGAGGGGCAACTCTCGAGAAAACCTGATTTAATTTTTCCCTCCCCGTCGTCTCCCGCGGTGTCACACAGAAAATAAAAATTGCTGGAGCTTTAAAGCACTTCCCAGGCTGAGGCAGGGAGTTAATTATTGTTTAAGAGGGACAATTGGGCAAGGTTAAAAGCTGTGGAAGAGAGGGGAAAAAAATAAAAAGTTGAAATTGCAAAAAGAGGGGGCAGGAGAGAGATACTTTTCTACAACGTGGTTTTATACAGGGGAATATTTGCAGCTTCAAGGTGGAAGGCAAGTGGAATGATCCTTTTTCATTTCCTTTTCCTGCAGCCATTCCAGGACAAGGAAATTGCTCTTATCTCCTTCAGAAGGACAGAGAGGAACTGGTGAACCCACTGGTTTTGTTTCAGCCCAGCTTGGTGGCCATAATGGAAATCATTTGACTTGCTGTGCCTTGAAAACATAAACCATCAGCCTTTGTGGTGTTCTGCAAATCACATCTTGAAAGTGTGCTGGGCTGCCCTAAAAAGCAAATCCACTGTTTGTCTGGTGGCTGTACACAAACAGCCCAGCATGTGGGATTGGGGAGCCTGATGGAAAGGGCAGGGGACTCCCAAGGCACCAGCACAAAGCAAGTAATTAAGAATATCATCAAGTCTTAGAAGGGGCTCCAGCCAGTTGTGCAGGGGGGGTTTTGCCCCTGTAGGTCGTTTGGCTGCTCTTAGAAAACCCCAAGGAAAGTCACGTTGGGTTGGGTCAGTCCCCAAATCCTGTTCACAGTCACTGAGGCTGTAAAAGCCCTCCCAGCCCATGGATCCCCCCTGTGCCCCATCCCCACCCTGTCCCCCAGCCCAGAGCACTGAGTGCCACCTCCAGCCCTTCCTGGGACACCTCCAGGGGTGGGGACTCCAAACCTCCCTGGGCAGCCCCTGCCAATGCCTGACCACCCTTTCCAGGCAGAAATTCCTCCTGATGTCCAACCTGACCCTCCCTGGCACAGCTGGAGGCCGTTCCCTCTCCTCCTGTCCCTTGTTCCCTGGGAGCAGAGCCCAACCCCCCCCGGCTCCCCCCTCCTGTCAGGGGGTTGCAGAGCCAGAAGGTCCCCCCTGAGCCTCCTTTGCTCCAGGCTGAGCCCCCCCAGCTCCCTCAGCTGCTCCTGCTGCTCCAGCCCCTTCCCCAGCTCCATTCCCTCCTCTGGATGTGCTCCAGCCCCTCCATGTCCTTCCTGAGTTGAGGGGCCCAGAACTGACACAGTTCCTTGTTCCTCACTTTCCCTCCCTCCCTCCCCTGGGATGTGTGTGAGCTCACAGACCTTGCTCAAGCAAAGAGCATGGGAATATTTTTACCTGAACTCCCAAACCTTTGTGTTCATGCCGTGACACAGATGAGATTTACCTCACCTTGCTGTTCAGAGCCACAAATCCCTTTCCTCCTGGAGAAACCTGCCCCACGCTGCTCCCTTTGTCCCGTGCCCTGCAAACAGCTCTTTCACAGAGCTGCTTGTGCAGCCCATTTCTTTTGTCATAAAAGCTCTGGTGCTGTGCCTCCAGCACTCACTTCCACGTCTAATTTCCCCTTCAGGCCTCCAGGATGTGAAATAAATGCTTGGTGGTCATTAAAGCCATATTTACAGCTCTGTAATGGGCACAGAAGTTGCTCTGCAGAAGCGTTACCGTGTAAATACACCCCGAGAAGCAGCTGGTGGTTAAATCTTTGGAACGTATGGAAAGCTGTAATTTGCTGATTAACGGGGGTTGGTTGGGATTGCGTTGCAAGACCTGCTCCTGAGCATCACCAGGATCCTGCCCCAGCTCCAGAGGGGCCACAGGAAAGGAAGGTGCTCTCAGAGGTGCAGGAGAATGAGCAGAAGCTGGAGGAGTTTTTAAACCCCTTGTGTTGGTTGGTGTTGGTGGAGATGAGTCTTGGCAGCGGGGCAGCAGCTGGTGGGTTTAGTTTTCCATGAACATTCCCTTCACCCAAAGGTGTCTTCAGACTCCACTGGTCTTTATTTTAAATTATATTATGTCCCTGTTTGGAAGGAAAAAAAAAGAGAAGAAAAAAACCCAAGAGTAGTCAGGCACATAAATTAAGGCTTCAAATGCATGTGCAGTTCCCTGTGACACAAACTTTGCTCTTGGGGTTTATGATGCTAATAAAATACTATTCACTGCTAACAGCTCTTTCCTTCCTGGCCTCACAAACGTAGACAAATAAGTGCCTGTATTGAAGGAGTTCACAGTTTATGTCTCTTTGCATCAATATGGCCCTGCTTTATTGACATTTTTAGGTAGAAACTGGCCAGTCATGTCTGAACTATATTAACTATTATTTATTATTTGGCCTGGGGACCAGAGCCCTCCTTTTTCCAGGTGGTTGTACATACAAATCAACTCTATTTGTATCCCAAAGAGCCTCTAAATATTACGAGAGACAAGAACTAAGTAAGATAAAAAGACCAAGGAGCAGAGAGGTGGTTTGTGTAAGAGCTGATGGGGAACAGCACCAGCAGCCACCACGAGCATTGGATGGAAAAACACGAGTCAAGGTTTGGGGCAGGTTCCTGTGCATGCAGGAGGTGGCACAGAGGTTCCTGCTGGAGAGTTGCCCAAAGATTTAAGGAGGAAACCCCAATAAATGGTCCATTGTGTGCCAAAAATACCACTAAACAGGGGCTTGTGTTTCACTCTCACTTGTGTGCCCTTAGATTTGATCTGTCAGGTGCTCCCAGAGTTGTTTTAAGCCATCAGAAATAATAATTTTGTGTCATCTCTAAGATGAATCCTGTGAGGAGCTGCCTGAGCAGGGCAGTGTGAGGAATTAGAGTCAGGATCCTGGACAGGAGCCCTCGCTGGCTCCAGCCTGGTTTGTGAGTGGGGAGCTGCTCCTCCTCATGGAATTTACTCTTCTGCTGGAAAATCTGGAGTGGCCTGGTAGGGAGAAGACTGATGGGGGCTTAATTGTGGTGGTTTGGTTCCTCTCTGAGGGCATCCAGGTGTGGTCCAAGACAGTTTTCCAGGAGTGAAGTCCCACGTCTTAGAAGATGCAGTTGTAAGGACCAGTGACATTAATCTGGATTTTCCATTAGAGTCTGTGATCTCTGTAATCCAACTTCTTCCTAGACAACTTCACGTGGCTTTGGCATAAATATGACCATTCTGTGCTCTTGTTTCCTTGCCCAGCTTCCTGCTGACCTGGAGCACTGACAGATCCTGTGTGACCCAGAGCTTCACGTGTGGGGAAACTGCAGAGGAAACCCAGTGGAGAACTCAGCCCTCAGAATGGGATTAACCTTCAGGAAGAGCTCCCAAGTAAGTGGCTTGTGCCCTTGGAGGTGTCCTGGGAAGGACTGACACTGTGACTTGGTTAATTTAGGCATCTGTCAACCAGATAAGAGTCAAATTTGGTTCTCAGAGTTCAGGGAGAGGGGAAGGTGAACCTGTGGAAGGTCTGCCTTCATTCCCACCTTGTTTACTTCCCTGGATTTCACCTCTGTGCTGCTCCAATGGCAACAGCCCCACTGAGAGTGGGTCTGTCCCACCAGGGAGGCTTGAGTTGGGCTGGAGTCTGTGATCTCCTTATGCCCAGGAAATCTCTGTGCTTAATTTTCCAGCTTTTTAGGACCTAGACTAGTTTCTAAAATTAGAGCTTTATTCCTCATGTTCACTCTGCAAAGGACAATGACAGAAAAGAGAGAGAGAGAGAGAGAGGGAGAGCAAATGCCATAAACTGGGACATTTTGTTATCACGTTCCCTGCACATCTGGGAGCTCTTTGGGTACAGAGTTGCTCTGTGACGCTGCTCACGAGCCACAGCCTCGTGCATGTTCCCCTGGAAGCTGCTGGGATGTTGTACCCCCTGCTCTGGAAATGGAACATGACCCCTTGGCCAGGTGGGCAGCTCCCAGAGAGGAAAACCCCTGGATCCTTCTCTTTGCTCCAAGAGATCCTGGCAGTGCCACTGCTGGGCTTTGAGGCTCCAAAAGCCTCGTTGCTCCCAACTGCTGAGGGAGGGAAGGGCAGGTTCAGGTCCTAAAGGTGATGCTGTGGTGAGATCAAAGGTGTGCTGGCTCTGGGAACTGGGGGGAAACTGGGCCTGGATTTTCTCCATAGCAAACATCAGCTTGTAATGAAATAGAGAAATTATTCCTTTTTTTAATTTTTTTTTTGTTATTTAAGGAAGGAAACCCAAGCGTAGAAAAGTGTTACCCAGCAATCTGGATGTGAATGAGAAACAGCCCGTGTGCAACATGTTCCCTTTCTTCACTTTCACCCAAACTAAAAAAAAAAAACACCCCATAGTTCAAAACATTCTGTTGAATTTCCTGACTTTTTAAAGAGCCATTAAACCAGAACTTTTAGGGGGAAGGTCTGGTTGAGATGCTCCCCTAGCTTTCCTTGGGATTGTGTATGTCTGAACTGGGTAATTCCAAAATTCTGGGGACCCTCTTCCTAAAAGGTGTGAAAGATGGCAGTGCTGGGGGTGTCTGGATGCAGCTCCCTGTGCCAGTGTGGAGTCAGATAATGGATGAATGCAAGATTAAAGCAAAGATGATTGAGTAAACTTCTACCATCTTGACTTGGAAGTGGTGTCTGTCCAAGCCACATGGTGAAGGTGATAAATTGCAGTGAATTTGTGATCTGGAGCCATCAAATTTCCTCCCCGTCTTTCTTAACCTTGGGACAAATTAAATCAAATCCTGCCGTGAAGCCTAAAGACATAAAATCTGTTAGCTGTAACAGTATATCCTGCCAAGCAGTCAGAACTCCCTGGTATTAATTACTTTATTCTCTAAGTTAAATAAATGCTGTGAGATCTGGATTCAGGGGGGGCCACCCAGGAGTACATAAAGGATGCGAAGATGTTCCTGTCTATGAACATCCAAACTCTGGGTTGCTAATTTGCTGTGGAGGGAAGGAATGGGTTCTAAAGTGCCTCCATTCCTGCATCATGTCCTCCCAAGTAGGAGCATCATTACCAGGACACCTGGAATGATGTTTCTGGGTGGGTGAGGTGGCTCCTGGGGTCCTTTTTTCCCATTCTCTCTCCTCTTCTGGAGGGAGCATCATCCCAGCCTGCAGATTCCTGAGCTTTATTAGTTTCTCACAAGCATAAATAAATGCATGAACATCTCATCTGCTCCAGATAGAACCAGATGGGTCCAAAATAGGTGAAGGTCCTCCTTGTTGCTGTTGGCAACTGGAGATCCCTGCTCTGATTGCTGTGAGTCTCTCCCCACAAAAAGTCTCTTGCAAAGAGACCCCAAACCAGCTGACAGAGTTTGCCACTCCTGGTTGTTCAGTGATTCGTTACCCCATTAAAAAAACCCCCACACATTGTTTTGGTTCAAATTTGGCTGCCTTTAATTCCCCCTAAGAGATTCTCTCTCTGCTCAGCTCTGCCAGATTAAAGAGCCCTCAGCATCTGATAGTTTCTTCCTGTGAAAGTGCTTGTGCACTATAATCAAATTACCTTTTGAATTTCTTCCTGATAAGTTAAAGAGATTAATCTTTTCCCAGTCTTTGTTCCCAGGCCTTTATTTCCACGAGTCTGAGTCACTCACAGGCCCTCTGAGCTCCCCATGCAGCTCCAGCTTTGTGACCTGCAGGAACACACAGACCCTGCAAACACTGTTTGACCCCAAATTTCAGGTGCAGCAACACCTTTCTAATGCAGAGCTGGCATTGCTGACCCTGGGGAGAGCAGGCAGAGAGCTCCTCATACGTCTTGAGTTGAAGTGGTTTTCTCTGCTCCCCTGTCCCAGTTCAACTTCCACCTGTCTTTTATTTTTTCCTCCCCTATTTCTTTCCTTTCTGGTGGAAGATGGAGAACAGCAACTGTGAAAAAAGGTGCTAAATAGGCCCCTGATTTATTATCCTCATTATTTTACTGAAGCAGCTGTGTTTGGTATTACCCTGTAGGCAGTTGGGGCACGTTTGTAATTCAGTCTCTGGGATCACTCCTGCACCAGGAGCTGGATGATTCTGTTCCCAGTTGCTGAGATGACCACTTTGTCCAGCTTATTAAATCCAAAGCAAAGCTTTTAAAGATCTTTAAGAAGTACTTTTTTTTTATGAAGCCCATATTAAAAGGACTAAGAATCGTGGCTATTTTTAGAAAAGATTAAGTATTAAAGTGCAAAAAAAAAGGCAGGAGGAGAGGTGGACAGGGAGGCTGCTCCTGCAGCTCATTAGCACTCTGCCCTGAGCAGCACTGCACCCTGGCTCTGCTATTAAACTTAATTTATACTGTAAGAAAGCAGGGGGAGAGTTTAAAAAAAAATTATGCAAAAGCTCCATCCTGCCAGATGCTGAGTGCTTCCTTGGGAAGCGCTGAGTTGGCAGGAGTTGGAGCTGCTCAGCACCTCTCCAACATTCCTCTTCCTCCTCCTTTATTGTCAGTTCCTCTGCAGAGCTGCCCATAAAACAGCCAGGAGACTTCCAATAAAATGAAATGATTTCCAAGTGTTAAGATACGGATATTTCACTGCACAGAGTCATTCCAGAGGGCGGAATCCTGTGGAGAAGGGGGAAGAAGCTGTTCTGGTGGAGGAACACGGAGCTCCTTCATCCCAGAGATGCTCCTGTGCCACGTCCCCCCGGTGCTGTCCGTGGGCAGGGGTTGGGTCAGGATCTCTGAGGGGGTGACCAGGCTTTGGGAGGAGCATTTAGACCTCAGAGTCATCCCTCAGAATTCCTGCCACACGTCCTGGCTCAGCAGTTCTGGGCTTATTTATAATCCAGGGAGCAGACGGCGTCTCCCTGGAGGTTTGGGAGCTGGGAGGGAACTGCAGGCACAGGATGTGCAGCTTGTTTAAGGGGGTGGGCACTGCCAGCTCCCTCTGCACCTGCCTGGGCAGGGATCACCTCCTTGCAAAGGGTTATTGGTGTCTCAGGTGGCCGTGAGGGTGGTCCCAGGAATTAGATTTTGATGATGCTGGTGGGTCCCTCTCAATTAAGGATATTCTGTGATTCCCTGGGATACAGAGCCCGTGGCATGTGACTGTCCAGCTCTCCAGGGAATGGCACATGGGAATAAAACCCACTTCTGGACTGAAGCTGCCTTCTACTCTACATATGATCCAGTTGTGTAACGTGGCCTCGGTCCTTGCTGGAAGCTCAGTCCTGGTCCAAGGTGTTAATTAATGGTAATGAACAGCTCAGAGCTGCACAGTGGAGTGGCTCAGGGCTGCAGGTGCTTCACCAGGTGAATTGTTGCCATGAGGGCTGTCCAGCAGTGGTGGCAGTGACCTGCCATGGGCTCAGCCTGGCCGAGCAGGACTGCAGGGAAGGGAGGAGCCCCTGGGGATGCAATCACAGAGCCAGGAGAAGAGTCATTTCCATTTTAAACCGGAGACTTAAAGCAGCAAGCTGAGTTTTAGAGAGTCCCTCAGTCCTTCAGAAGGCACCTTGTGCCCATAAACAGGCCCCCCCCTCTCCCCAGCAACCATAAAATCCTCGGGTAACGACCATCATGACAACCATAAACCTGTTGTTTCCATTTGCTGTGATTTATGGAGCTGCTGGAGAAGGTGGGGCCGCCCTTTTATTGGGATGATCAAATGTTTGCAGAGAGGGAAAATACAATCTGCATTCCTCCAAGGCTGCTCTTAACCCAGTGAATCATGAATACATTTCCTTTCCCATTAGCAGTTTAACATCGTAGGGCACAGAGACACTTCTTCAAAGTGAATTTCTTTTTTAAGTGGAGCAGAGAACCCTGGCTGTGGGGAAGGGGATGCAAGAGCCAGAACCTCTAAAAAGCAGCGTTTTCCTTCTCTGGACACAGGGATAGGGATAATCCCCCCCATCCTGCCCTCGGGAGGTGCTGCCCATGTGCCTGGGATAACAGGGAACACGGGGAGCTGAGCAACCTCAGCATGTCCAGGACAGCTGAGGAGAGAGGACTTTGGACTAGAGAGAAAAGAGGATGAAGGAAAAACAAATCCTTTGAGTCTCTCCTGTGCTGGATCAGCCAGGCACACGCAGAGAGGAGATAAGTGATGCTCAGGGCTGGGGTGGATTTAGCCTCACATCACTTCTCTGTGTTAAACACTTCCCCTTGTTTTCTGCTGAGTTAAAAGTCCACACAGGTACTCCAGAGATACTGTATTTAATAGCTGCAAATGTGCAATCGAATACAATTAATAGCAGTAGTTGTAGTAGCCAGCACACTGCTCTAATTGACCTCAATGTTTCCTCCTAATTAGAACAACTCCAGTTCAGAAATCGTTCACAGGCTCCAAGTGGTGCTTTGTGTTGGGGGAAACAAGCTGCCCTAAGTCTGTGACACACGTTAGTGTTCACACATTGGGGTTTACTGCTGTATTTATTTGCATTTTCTGGGAATATTAGAGCTGGATGGGCATCAGGAGGATGTTCTGTGGTGGCAGCAAGGGGTTGATGGTGCTCTGTTCCAGCTCTGGGAAGGGATGAGCTGAGGAAGGGGTGGCAGAGGGTGGAGGGTGCTGGGGTTTGGAGCTGGCCATGGGAGAGGGTTGGGCTGGGAACATCCTGTGTGTTTCCAGACATTTTGGATGCTGCCAGCTCTGTCAGCCCTGCAAGGTTTGGGTGCCCTGGGTGTTGGGTGTGTGCCTGATGCTGGTCTTCCTGCTCCCCCAATACTGGAGGTTTATCTGTTCCATTTGGACATTCCCCTCTCTCTTGGCTTACAAGGTCTGTGACCTTCCTTCAACACAGATGTCACCTGGTCATGCTTCCAGCACAGACAGTGGCTCTGGATCCACTGGATTAAATGATCCAGGACCTCTCCCTGAAGGACTCTCATAAAACTTCCTCCATCTCACATCCCGTGTTGTCATTTATTCTCCTGCGAAATGAATACGAAACACTTGCATGAAAGTTAAATGAGAATTTCTTCTTTATTCCTGATTTATGCACTGATATAAATTGTCAGGGAATGTGCAGAGCAGAAGGAAACCAGGCCCAAAGCGTTTGTGGCTGTGAATCCCCATCCCAGCAGCCCCACCACGACTCCCCTGACGTGGAACACGTGGCTTGAGGGCTGTGGGGTTTGTGATTGATGGCAGCTCAGACAGTGTTTGATGTCTAGCACCGTTCAAGGGCTGTGCTGGAGCAGAGCCAGGGGTTTTTGCAGCCTTGCTCCTGTGCAGAGCCCTTTGCCCTGCCCGGGCAGTCTCGTGGGACCAGCCAGTTCATCACTGGGAAAGTGCTGCTGGGGTGAGTGGAGGAGTGACCTCGTGGCCAGGAGTGGCACCACAGTCCCAGCTTTGTGTGCAGAGCTCATCCTGACAATGTTCTCCCGTGCATTAGGTCAGAAAGTGGGATTTGGGGCCAGATCCCTGCCTGGTGTCAGTCGGGATTGCTCCACAGCTGGAGATGGGACTGCTGGGCCAGGGCCAGCTGAGCTGGGCTGTGCTTCCCAAAAATTCACTGTGCAGCAGGACAGCAGAGCAATGGCATCCACAGACACCCCTCTCCCAGGTGGGAGCAGTCCTGGCTTAGGTGGAAACAATCCTGGCTGAGGTGGAAACAATCCTGGCTGAGGTGGGAACAGTCCTGGCTGAGGTGGGAGCAATCCTGGAGGTGGGAGCAATCCTGGCTGAGGTGGGATCAATCCTGGCTGAGGTGGGAACAGTCCTGGAGGTGGGAGCAATCCTGGCTGAGGTGGAAACAATCCTGGCTGAGATGGGAGCAATCCTGGAGATGGGAACAATTCTGGCTGAGATGGGAGCAGAGCCCAGATGAGGTGGGAACAATCCTGGCTGAGGTGGAAACAATCCTGGCTGAGGTGGAAACAATCCTGGGTGAGGTGGGAGCAGAGCCCAGATGAGGTGGGAACAATCCTGGCTGAGGTGGGAGCAGTCCCTGCTCAGGCACAAATCCCTGGGAGGCAGCACGGGCAGGGTGACTCGAACTGCCAGGGAACAGAGGTTGGCACTGGAGGGGAATCAAGAGAGAGCAGTTAAAGGCCTTGGCAGCTGCTTGCCCAGAGCGACCACAAACATGTGTCTCACCCTGGTAGGTCTCATCAGCACAACTCAAATGTCAGCTCGTCCTGACAGGCGAGAGAGAGAGAGGAAAACACGGCTGCCCTTGCTGGAAATAATGAGAGCAGCAAAGGGGGAAGGAGCAGAGAGCAGTCCCAGGCTGGCTGTGTCCCACCTGTGCTCCTCCTCTCCCCCCGTTCATGCAACAATACCAATTTTGGGGGTTCTGGAAGTGCTGGTTCTGCAGCGGCAGTGCCTGGCAGGGGAAGGCTCTGGCTCCTGCAGCAGCTGCTGTGCAGCTGAAAAAGGCTCAGTGCAAAGTCACTGAGCCAGAAAGGTTTTCAGGAGATTAGAAGTTCAGTTCCCAGCTTTGACACGCACTCCTCTCTGTGTGGGCTCTGGGCAGTTCTCTTCATCCCTTTGTGCCTTAGTTCTCCAGGCTTGAAGCATGTTAGAGGGGGTCTGGGGACAGCTGCTCCTGCTCTGGGACTGTGTTCAGTGTGTCACCCTGGGGACAGCCACACTGGAGGGACAGGGGCACCTCATGATGTGGTGTTAGGTCAGAGGTTGGACTTGATGATCCTGGAAATCTTTTCCAGCCTTGATGATTCATAATAGACAGTCTGTGAGACTTGGAGCCCGAGGCTCTCTTGTCCTGCTGTGCAGCCTCCAGCTCACAGAGATGACTCTGCTGGCACTGCCCCATAGCTCTCATTAGGCAGCACCCTTGTACCTTCTCTCTCCCTCCAGGATTTCTCCTGGATGAATCAGCAGGTCCAGCTCACACAGGCTGTTCTGGCCTCACTCTGTTTCCTTCCACCGCACACCTACAGGGTTTTTTTCCTCCACTTCTACTCCTGAAGTGCAGCAGAAAGGAATGTGTGTCCAGGACAGCAGGGCAAGGCAAGGGGCCCCCTCTGTCCCTCTCTCTTCCAGTCCAGGGCTTTGTTAATCCCCTTCCCACCCCTGCACTCAGCTGGATAACAGCTCTGTCTCCCACAGAAATATGGACTGCGGCCTCACTGCGTTAAGCTTTGGCTTCCAGTGAATTTCTTTCACTAGCAGAACTAATAAAAGGACTAAAAACTGCCACGCTGCACTTGACAAATGGCTCAGAGGGGGACATGGAGCCGCTTCAGTGTTTGCAGGGCTGGCTCAGGGCGGGCTGGGAGCTGCTGACCCCTTCAGAATTTCAGAGGTGGGGTGATGGAAGGATGATAATTCTCCTTTCTGCCTGATCACTGTAATTTCTGCTTTCCAGCAGATAACAGCTCCAGTGTCCAGAAATCACCACCTGTGTTTTGGAAGTGGCCCAGCACCACAATTTCCATCCGTGCATGTTAACCAAGCACCTGCCTGTCAGCTCAGGGTTCCCAGGGAGACAACACGTGCTGGGCTCGGTGCTGCACACACACAGAGAGGGACAGTCCTGCCCAAAAGTGCTTTATGGCCCTGAATAAAGGTGCAACAACAACAGCAGCTCGGATCAGAGCCTGGCATCAGCCACTCTGGGCAGCTCCAGCCAGAGCCAGTCTGCAGCCCAGCACCTTCTCTTCGTTTAAGCTCTGCCAGTCTCTCCTAGGAAAGCTCTGAAAGCTTGGGATCTGGTCTCCAACTAAGTCATCCCTTAGGTTTTTCTCATCAAACACGTTTTTAAGCCACAGTGACAGTTGTTGTTTATTTATCTGAATAATAAGAAATAATTAATTAAAAGGAGACACACACACACACACACACACTCTGTGAAACCTGTCCTTTGCTTGCTGAGGGTTTCAGACACTTCCCCTCCCTGGGGATCTCAGCAAACCAGGCGTGTGCTGATTGAGTCCAGCCTGGCAGGTGGAGGAATCAATGGCTCTTCTTTGAGCTGGTTGTGCTCTCATGTTTAATTGACATCCTATTTATTGTTGAAGTGTTGCCCTTTTTGTTTTTTTTCCCTTCCCTTCTCTATTTCTTTCTTCTGTGTCCAGGAAGGGAGATTTGGTTCAGCGCTCGGTCACCAGAGATTAGCAAACAAGCTGAGAACACTTGCTCTGGAGCGTGTTTGAGATCAGGCAGCTCTTCCTGACCCCCCCTCTTGCCTCCCTCCCTCCCAGCAGCTTTCCCTGAATGCATTAGGAAGCTTAGTGGAGCCCTCCCAGGGGTGGATTTTTGTAGGGAGTCATCAACGCTGCTGCCTGATTTGTCACTTTGTGCAGTGGGTAAAAGCAATTCCGTGTTCTACTCTGAAACCCCTTGTTCATTTTATGGATAACTCCTGTAAGTATCACTTCAGGGGCTGTTCCAGCAAAGTGACAGGGAAGGGACACTCGTGGGAAGTCCAGGAAAAAAAAGGGAGACCAAATCCTGTCTGCACGTGGGATGCCTGGGGGTGTTTCTGTGAACTCCTGCACGTGGGCTCAGGGAGAGCAGGGCAGGCTCTGGAGCCTGTGCCTGGCACAAATAACTGACTGGGCCCAAAAATCTGAGGGATGCAGCTTTTATTCCTTTTCCTCAGGTGGGAAGGATGGACCCTGAGCTGGGGTTACCCTGAGCTGGTTAAAAACCCACCTTGTTTTTAATAAAAGGCCACATCTCCCAGGTCAGACACTTCAGTGCCTCCTCCATGGGGTGGGCTGTGATGAGGGGCTGGGATGTGACTTGTGCTTGTGGAATGCTGTCAGCAGGGCTTTAACGTGCCAGAGGCTTTAATAAGGAAGGGATTAATTACACCTCCCATGACTGCTCCCCTTCATGCTTGAGCACGTTGCACACTGCTGTCAGAGGGCAGGAAAATAATGTCATTGTCCTCCCATTCTCCCCCAGCACTGAGCTGTGCTCTGCCATCCCTGGGCAGGGTGAATTCAGGGGTGGCATCCCCTGGAGGAGCTGGGGGCTGTGCTCTGCAGGTCACCCATCCTCTGCTCCAGCAAGTGCCATCGGAGGGATTCACTCCATTATCCAATTTGATGGCAGGGGAGCTGCAGGTTAACGAAGCAAAGGGAAGGCTTGGGTGAAGCCACACGACTTTTTGGAGCTGATCTTCACAACCCTGTTGGTGTAACTGTTCCTGGCAGTGCCTCTGGGCACAGCCCGTGCAGGTCCCTTCCCCCTGCGGGTGATTCATCCCGGCGGCTCCAGGGGAACCTCGCTGGCAGCTTTGGTTTCCTGGTGTGGGCAGCCCCGGGAGCATCAGGTTTCCAAGCAGCTCTTCCAGCCAGCACAAGTCCCGCTCGTTTGTGACTCGTCGGGCAGCTCTGCCCAGCCGTGGCCCGGGAGGTGTCGGAGGTGTTGGAGGTGTTTGCTCCCGGGGGATGAGTCAGGCGCTAATGAGTCCCAGACACATCCCGCTGCTTCCCATCCCGGGGGAATGACTCGTGCCTGTGCTGGAGCACAACCAGCTGCCTGCTCATGCATCGATTATGGCTTTAAGTCTCCAGAAAGTACAATTGAACCGAACTTTCCAATGGAATGGGAGCCAGGAGTGATGCAGTCGATGAGAACTGCACCGAGATCTCTCCCGTGAGCCAGGGCTGAGCTGCTGTGCTGGAACAGTGTCAGTGCTGCAGTGTCCCCTGGTGCAGAGCTGGGGACATGTGGGGGTGATCCTGGCCCTGCCAGCCTCGTCCCCCTCCCATCAGTGCCAAGGGGTTTGTCTCTGATGAACCCAATTCCTTGGCTCAGCGCCGGGACTTGGCAGCGCTTGGTGTGTGTGTCAGGGGAGCATCTTCCCGGGGCTCTCCTTCCTGCTGGGCACAGGAATCCCTGTCCTGCTCTGGATTTGGGGTGAGGACCTGGGGCAGGGGTTCCTGGGCTGCAGAGCTGAGGTGTCACCACTGAAGGTGGGACCTGCCCTGCTCTGTGGGCAGAGCTGGAGCTGGGAAAGGGGGATCGGCACCAGGGCTGCCTGAAGGGCCTCCTTTGGGGTCCTCTGCCACTGACAGAGCTCTGAAGAGATGCTTTAAATCAAATAGAGAGAATGACCCCTTAAATCCAACAGTTTTATTGCCCTGAGGAGCCCTGGTGGCTCCTGCTGCACAGGCAGCTGTGGGGTGGGTAAAGCCATCCCAAAAAACAGAGCTGGGCTGAGCTAAACTGAGATAAACTGAGCTGGGCCAGCCCCTCACCTGCTCATGAATCAAATCCCAGCCCCAGCAATGCAGCCCTGCCCACAGCCCACAGCTCACTTATTGCTTAACAAGTGCATTAGTGTAAATCAGGAGGCATGTTTCAATTATCTAATAGAAGAATTATTGATCCACACTCTCCTCCTGAGCGCTCAGATGTTCCGGGAGGAGAAGCAGTATTTGTGTATATGTGCTATAAAAAAATCTGAAGTGTGGTTTTATGTTTCAATTAGGTGAGACTTGGAGAGCTGGTGCAAGATGGTTTTGTAGAAGCAAACTGTGACAGATACAGGGTCAGGGGTGGTCCACAGCCCTGGTTTTGGGGTCAGTGGGTTGTGCAGCAAGGGCAGCTCTGGGTGACATTCCTCCCTTTCCCCTCAGGATGATGTGCAGGGCAGCCCAGGGCTTCCCTTGTCCATGGAAAAGAGCAGTTCTTCCTTAAAGTGCCAAATTCAGTTTGAGTGTATCAAATCAAACCGATTTTCTTCTCCCTCTCCCTGCACTGCAGTTCTGGAGGTTGGGGGGAGGAAGGGGATTTGTGAGATAAAACAAACATCCCAGGAGAGTTAATTCCAAGGGGACTTATCCTGACCCCTGGGCTTTCAGCCCATTGTCCTCTGGTGACTGTGTAAAATGCCATTGAAGGATGTTCCTATTTCCCTTTGATATAAAACATGGGGCTATTTTAGAAACTTAAAACTCGCTTCAGACTCTTCTAAGCACTTCTTTTTAAAGCTGCTCAGTCGAGCTGTCAGTCCCCAGCTCCACTTTTAATTAAAATAGGTTTGTAGCCCTCCCTGACAAGCAAACATCTACAGTAAGTTGCAAACTATCAAGCAAGTCCTCCTCAGCTTAAGCAGGATGCCACATCAAATGTCACTTGCCACCTCTCTAGGACAGCTCTCTGTATTTAAGAATAAATATACAAATAAAGTTGTCACCTTGGAAGTCGTTGATGGGCTTTTTCTGGGACAGGGAGCTCAGATGAGTTGTAAGAGCAGCTGCCTGCACCTCGAGCAGCCCCAAAAATGCTTCCAGAGACTTTGTGGCCCTGAGTTGGTTTTGTTTCCTCCCCCTGTGCACTGGTGGCACCACCTGTGAAAAGGTGGGGATTGCTCAGCCCACCCTAAAACAAAACTGGGGTGACCCCCAGGGACCCCTCTGCGAGGGATGGGATGAAAACACCCCCAGAGGTGGGCACAGCCCGTGCTGGGGAGTTTACACCAAACATTCCTGCTGTTTGAGCACTTCTTTCCAGGCCAGGATTTCCCTGCTGGAACGAGGCACCTGCTGAACCTGTCGCTGCTTTCGTGTTCCGCTTATTGAAAACCTGAGAAAGCCTCAGAAAGCAAACAAGATTAACTCCAGACAAACGTGTGGCAGCACAATCATGCTGCAGGTTTATTACTGTCACCATTATTAATAAGTCTCTGCTCCTGGCCTGGCTGCTGCTTGGGGTGTTTTTGCAGCGTTTAAAGCTTTCCAAGTCCCTCAAAGGCCCCTCTCGCCCTGTTTTGGGGGTCGAACTGGATTTCTTTAGGAAAAGTTGATTTAAAATAAGCAGTGGGATCCCTGAGCTCTTGGTCTTGGGTTAGAAAGTTGGTGCTGGGAAGGGGCTTGTCCCTTTTTCCTGGAAACCTGTGCAGTGTCAGGGGTGGTGGTTCCCAGCCAGCCCTCACGGCGACCTCTTGCACCAGGGGTTGGTTTGGGATTTTCATTCACGTTTTCGAGGGCAGAAGTCACACAGCTCCTTCCTTCCCCCACCCCTGTCCGTGCTGCTCTCTGCTCAGAACCCTGCAGCAGGTTATTCCACACCCTTTTATGGAGCAGAACATCCTCCTCCAGGCTGAGCAGGGCGGTGAATCCATCCAGGTGGGAAGCACCAAGAGAGGACAGCAGTTGCATTTCCACTCTCCTGTTTACACACTGCCTTAATTAGGGGGCTGCTCTTGATTAACTGAAGGAAACCCGAGCTGTGTCAATGGAAATTAATTTCCCTCCATAAATTTTCCTCTCTGAAAAGTTTGGGTGGTTTGCTCCGAGCTGGAACGGGGGCAACGGAGGGAGAGGAATCAATTTTCCTACCAGGTCTAATCATGACTGGTGTGAAATTAAGCTGTCACACAGCACCCCTAATCCTCCTGTCCGAGTGCATGTTGGGCTGTTTGCTGAGGCAATTCCAGGGACCTGGTTCTTCTCCCTCCCTCTCACTTGAGCTCCCCTTCCCTCCTCACAGAACACTTGAGGGCACAGCTCGGTGTGACACATTGACACCAGGCAGCTACAAAAGTTTCAGGGGAGAGAAGCAGGGCATGTAATGGCAATATAAACTGTTAGGAATCAAGAAGCTATTTATGAGCCATTTACTTACTTAGCCCTAAAAATAGCTGGGGCTGTATGTGAAAATAGGGCCGTGATTGAAATCAACCCCAGACGTGGGGAAGGGGGGGGTGCAAAGCCAGATGTAATCAGTCCTTCTATGAATAGCCCTGCTGTCCTCTCCAGGGCTGGGCAGGAGCCTGCTTTGGGTGTTGCTGCCTGGGGTTGGAGGGGTGAGTGAGGCTGGAGGAGCTGCCTGTGGTGGAGCAGGGTTGGCTGGAAGGCTGAGGGCAGTGGGAACGTCAGCAGGGGCTGAACTCCCTTGGGATGATCACCTGCCACCACCTCAGATTTCCATCTGCAGGGTCCCAACTCCTGGCCTGTGCTGTCCTCGGGGCTCTGTGTCCAGCACAGCAGGGACAGGGAGCTCCTGGAGCAGGTCCAGGGGGTGGATGAAGGGATACAAAGGGATGGAGCAGCTCTGGGAGCAGCAAAGGCTGAGGGAGCTGGGGCTGTTCAGCCTCCAGAGCAGAGCCTGAGAGGGGCCCTCCCCAGGGTGTGTCAGGGGCTGCAGGGAGGGGGCAGAGGAGGGACCAGGCTCTGCTGGGGGAGGCACAGGAGGAACGGGCAGGAACTGATGCCCAGGAAGCTCCACCTGGACATGAGGAAGAACTTCTTGGCTGGGCAGTGATTGAGCCCTGAACAGAGACCAGAGAGGGGGTGGAATCTCCTCCCTGGGGATATTCCAGAATCCCGTGTCTTGTGCCCTGGGATGACCCTGCTGGAGCAGCTGAACCACTGTGGTCCCTCCCATCCTGACCCACCCTGGGATTCTGCTCCAAACAACCCCTCTGCCACAACGAGCTGCTTTGCACGGCCAAAGGTGCTGAGTAACTTCTCCTGGAAGCAGCTCTCTGCAGCACAGCCCCTTTGATCTCTCTGGCTTCCATCTGCTGTTTCACTGCTCACGTTTCAGAGCTGTGCTGTTGGAGTTTTTAGCTCCAGAGGTGACATTGTGCCCGTGGTGCTGTCGGGGCGGGCACAGCACCCCTGGCTGGGCTCCACAGCCAAGCTGTGCCTCTCACCTTAATCTCCACCAGAGCACTCCAGGGAGGGCAGGGAGAGAAGCAGATGGGTTTAAATTCCTATTTACTGTGGGTTTTTAATAAAGGAGGGGACGTGTGTAACGTCACCAGCTCTGCCTGGGGAATTCGCCCTGCGACACTCGGACACTTTTCCAGCCTTTTCTCGGGGCTGAGAAGCAGAACTGTGCTCTTGCAATGAAATAAATTCACTGCTCCCAATAAAGCTTTAAACCCCATAAAATACAGCTGTTCTCTCCTGCTGGGTTTAAAAAGAAATGGTTTCACAGAAATGGCTCCAGGTGTGAGTTTGTGCCAGGAAGGCTCGGGAGGGCTCATTGGAAGGGCTGTGGAAATGTTTTGGCAGATGCTGCTCTCGGTCCAGGGGCTCTTGCTGCAGGCAGGGAGAGTCTCTGAGCAGGGGGATGCAGAGTGAGGGGGGCTGAGGGCTGCAGCCACCTCTGGGTCCAACGCCCTCCTGATGTGGTTTAGTGGCCAGTGGTCAGTCAGAAGTTGGAATTTAGGCTTTTCCAGCCTTCCTATTTCTGTGATTCTGTCTCTGGGGCAGTGACTCTGCTGGACCAGAGCATCCCTGTGTGGTGCTGCTGCCTCAGGGGCTGTGCTGCAGTTCCTCCCCCGGGGCTCTGAGGAGGGGAGATGGAATCCCAGCCCCTCTGCCTTTCCCGGGCTTTAACACAGCAGCACCAAGGTGCTCTGTGCTGGCACCAGCCTGGTTTACTCCCCTCTGAAATATGTTTGAAATCAAGGAGCTCAACACCCCTGTAACCAGGGAGAGGGGGAGGGAGCAGAGCCCGAGCCCAGCTGTGCTGCTGCAAGATGGGATTTATGACTTGTGACCATTTTTCAAGCGAGAATCATTGATTTTTATACATTTTTTTGGTACAGTTTCCACTCCTCGAAATAGAAGAAGTTGCCTGGAGCACCTGGTTTCCCAGGGATCCAATGCCTCTCCTCCCTGGTGCCCTGAGCACTGAGGCTGCTGTGACGTGTGTGGAGCTGGTTTGCAGCCAGGAGGGGCTGGGGCTGGTTTAGCACTGGGAGCTGCAGGGAGGATGGAGGTGCCATTTTCACAGAGAATCTTTAAATTTAGCCTTTCTCCTCGTGGCAGGGCTGTTTTCCCCGCAGTGTTTCATGGTCCACCAGGAAGGAAACCCATTCTTTGTTTCTGACTTATTCCAAATGCCTTCCTTTGTTAATGTCAAACCAGTTCTTTTCATGCTGCCTGTTCCAGTACAAAAGGTGACAAATTCCTTCTATGCAAAACCGCAGATTTTTGCCCTGAAAATGCTGCTCTGATAATTTTTTGCAAGGCTGCAGAAAGTTCTCTTGGTAGGCACTGAAAGCACGAAGATTTTGAACATTTTTGAAGGTTGGGCTTGATGATCTTGAAGGTTTTTTTCCAACCTTAGTGATTCTGTAATTCTGTCTCTGTGCATTTGGGCTGGAAAAGGGGAGTTCTGAGCAATTCTGCTTCCTCTGGCCTTTGCAAAGTCATTATTCCAGGCTCAGCAATGGATTTGGAGAGAGGTTAAACACGATGTTTCACCTCCCCTCCCTGAATAATGGATGGCTGGGGGGCCTGGTTGGGTTGTTGATGCTCCTGAGGAGTCACAGACCATCTGTGAGCCCAGAGAGGGATGGGAATAGCAACATTTTGTTTTATCTGCTCTGCAAAACGAGGAGCTGAGGATGGATTAATGTTGTGGGCTGATTAGAGAGCTGGGGAAACGAGCTGCAGACACAGGTGGTTGGGAAATGGATGTCTGTCTGTCTGTCTGTGGATGGTGGGATGTCTGTGCACCTCCCAGGCTTCAGCACCTGTCAGAGACCCTGGGCAGTGTGTGGGGACAGAAGAACGTTAAAAATAAGGAGATCATTAAAAAATACAGTTTAAAATCAGGATGAGATGAATTATAACTGACACTTCAGTAGGGTCTGGAATGCCAGGACAAGGGGGATTGGCTTCCCACTGCCAGGGGCAGGGTTAGATGGGATAGTGGGAAGGAATCATTCCCTGGGAGGATGGGGAGGCCCTGGAATGGAATTCCCAGAGAAGCTGTGGCTGCCCCATCCCTGGAAGTGTCCAAGACCAGGTTGGAGCAACCTGGGAGAGTGGAAGGTGTCCCTGCCCATGGCAGGGGGTGGCACTGGACGATTTTTAAGGTCCCTTCCCACCCAAACCAGTCTGTGACTCTGTAATTCTGTGATCCTTCTTCTGTGAAGGACTGGAGCCTGTCACTGCTCACTCACAGGAATAAAACTACAGAAATAGTGACTTTACATCTCTTTGTGAACATTCTCCTGCAATTACTCAACTCTGTCAGAGCCTTCCCAGCATTGTTGGATCCTGAGAGAGAAATGCTGTTTATCACCTCCAATTTCTACAACTGGGTCTGAAAACTAATTAGTGCAATAGACTGTACCATATGCTCCCTTGGTATGTGCTCCTGCTAGAACTATTTATATTTTAAGTTGTTGGGGTTTTTTTTCCCTTGTAAAATTGCTGTTGCCCCTAAAATGGCTTGATCCTCCCTATTGTTGTTTTTTATTGTGGAGTCACACTCAGCTCCTGCTGGATCTGCATCTCTTCTTGGCATCAAGATTACCTGAGAGGAAGGAAGGAAGCATAAAACAAAACTTAATCCTGCCATTCTTTCTGCACAAACGTGTCTGGTTTATGTTCCTGGGGCAGCTATTGCTGGAAAACACTGCAGAGTTTGCAGGTAGGAAAGGAAGGAGCTGCTCACCTTAAAAAAGCATCAGTGATTCTCTGTGGGGAGGGAACAGGAAAATGAGACTCAGACTCCCCTTGTCCCCCCAGCCCTGGAATGTCACAGGCTGAGAGGGTGCATGGGGCTTGTTTTGACCAAAAAATTCTGGCTTTGGGGCAACCTCAGCACTCAAAACAGGGCAGGGCTGATGCTTTTGCTTTGCTGAGGAGGGTTTCCCACATCAAAGCTCAGGGATTCTCCATGGTGGATATTTCCCCCAATATTTTGCTTAAACCTCCCGTTACTCACTTAAATATTATTATTCCTGTTTATACACCAAACAACTGCTCCTCCCTGCTGGTTCGTGCCCTCATTGCAACCCCTTCCTGCAAGAGGGACTCGAGAGCAAGATCTTATCCTCAAAATAAACCCGGGCACGGAGACTTTCCAGTCCTGGTTTGCATCTGCAGGAGGTGGGTTGATGCTCCCCTGAGCCTTCCCTCCCAAATGTAGCTCCTGAGCAGCTGAGGAGGAATTCCAGCCCCGAGTTTTCAGCAGTTCCTGAGCAGCTGAGGAGGAATTCCAGCCCTGAGTTTTCAGCAGTTCCTGAGC
>NW_020897817.1:1079589-1144989 GCF_003984885.1 Neopelma chrysocephalum | reverse complement strand
GCAGCTGAGGAGGAATTCCAGCCCTGAGTTTTCAGCAGTTCCTGAGCTGCTGAGGAGGAATTCCAGCCCTGAGTTTTCAGCAGTTCCTGAGCTGCTGAGGAGGAATTCCAGCCCCGAGTTTTCAGTAGTTCCTGAGCAGCTGAGGAGGAATTCCAGCCCCGAGTTTTCAGCAGTTCGGGGAGAGCTGTGCTGCCCTCCTGCAGTGGGTGATGGCAGCGCCAGCTCTGCCCGAGCTGGGACAAGAAACCAAAGCTCATAACTTGGGGGAGCCACATCAAAATTGCCACTCTGAGGCATATCCACGTTTTCTGATGTGCACCCTGGTGGCTTCTCCTTGCCTGTAGAAGTGTCAACCCTCAACAGGCAAGAAAAGTGAGATGATGGTCGGAGGGGAGTTAAAAATCCACACTGATGTTGTTCCCACTCCCAGATCCCAAAGATCTTTAGTCTCCAGGTTTCTCTCAAGCTCCTGAAATTCCCATCAAGCCAACAAGGGCCATCTCTGGCATCTGAGACAAGAGGAGCAAGATTCCTCCTCTGCCTGAGCTGGTTGGATCCTGCCCTGCTTTCATCCTTCCCTTTGAGCTCTCCCAGGCTGGTGGCAGCAAAGCCATTACCAAGGAGCTGTTCCTTTGCCTTGGCTTTGTGGATATAAATACTGACACCTCGTTCCATCTTTTCATGCATCACTTGTCTCCCTGCCCCATTCAAAAGAACAAAAGGAGTTTTGAGCTTTCTGAGCTTTTGCTTGGTGGTGGCGTTGATTTTTTATTCTTTTTTTCTTTCCCTTCAAAACCAGCTTTTTTTTTCTTTTATTTACAGACTGAAGGGGAGGGGGAAGAGGGTAAGAGCTGGGATGCTGGTGGGAGCTGGAGGAGGTTTAACCTGCGTGCATGAAGCGGGAATTCCAGTGATTTTTATTGTCTGGGCTTTTCTGCTGCTCGTCCCAAATCATCAATAAGCTCTTGCAGCGTCTCCTCAGCTCAGTGCTGGGGCTCTGGGGCTGCTGGGAAGGGTAATTCCCTCTTCCCCTGTCTCTCCAGCTGGCTCTCATTCCTTTTGGAGTATATATGGGATGAGAGGCAGTGGATTTATGGCCAGCACGCAGTGCTCAGTACAGATGTGCAGAGCAGCCACCACCAGTTGCCAGGAAAACCTCTGGAGAGATCCATCAGAGGGAGGAAGTTGTCAGCAATTAATTTTCAGAGAGCCAAACTTCACCCATTTTTTTAAATAGAAGAGGAGGCTGAAGGGCCACAGAGAGAATAAATCATTTGGACTCCTGGGAGGTTTTTTTTTTAGCTGCTTCCCTGAGCGAGTGTTGCTGCTTTTTCTGCTTTGCAACAGGTAAAACATTTGTTTTTTTTAGCCACTGAGACAAATATTCTTAAACAAGCAAGACTCAAACCAAACAAATAAAATTAAAACCACCTTTTCTTTGTGAGAGCACTCGAATCCTTCTGCAAGGAAGGTGCCAAACACTTGGATAAAGGTCTGGTTGATCTTGTAGCTGATGCTTGAGTGACAGAGTGAAGGGGGGAGCGAAGAACTTTTTTCCCTTTTTTTTTTATTTTTCCCCCATTATAATTGGTGGGTATTAAAAGTTTTCTGACTATTATAAAATTAGCTTTTGGGGTGGTTTTTTTTGTTTGTTTTGGAGGAGGGGGTCATTTCTTTGCAGGCTTTTCTCCTCTGCCACCCACAGGCTTGAGAGGACACCCCCTGTCTCCACTGCAGAGGTGGACAGAGCACAATTGCAGGGCTGATTTAGTGGTGGTTCCTGGTTGTAGCTGAATCAATAATGTTTTAATGAGGCCGTGGTAGGAGAGGAGAGATTATATTCTTCCTGCAGAACCCCAATTCATCAAAGCATTGCAGCATTTTGCCTGTGGTTGAGCTCAGGGACACCGTGCCCGGTGTAAATGGTGTGGGAGTGTCTGAGATTCACTGTGCTGGCTTTTCATTCTCATCAAATTTTCTGTTGCCATGAAAATTGGTGATTTTTTTCCCATAGGGAGGCTGGCAGTGACCTTCCTCATGGTTTGGTGGCTGTGGCAGGATTTGGGTCAGGCTTGGACTCATTGGTCTTTTGGAGGTCTTTTCCAACCCTAATGATTCTGGGATTCTGTATCAACAAAAACCCACTACAGGGAAATAAAAATCCACAAATCATAGAATCATGGAATGGTTTGGGTTGGAAAGGATCTTAAAAATCACTTTTTCCACCCCCTGCCACAGGCAGGGACACTTTCCACTATCCCAGGCTGCTCCAAGCTGGCCTTGGACACTTCCAGGGATGGGGCAGCCACAGCTTCTCTGGGCAGCCTGTGCCAGGGCCTCCCCACCCTCAAAGGAAGATTTTTTTTCCATCTCTCCCACCTCAATTTCCCCTCTTTCAGCCTGAACCCACCTCAATTTTCCCTCTTTCAACCTGAACCCCCAAAATCTTGGTGTGTTCTGAGCTCCATCGGCGGCTCCGGCCGTTCCTCCCCACTTTGGGCCGTTCTGCTCCTCGAGCACAGACTGGGATGGATGGGAAAACTCCTGGAATTGGGAGCAGACCTCTGCCAGCTTCCCCCAGGTGAGGCAGTGGGCTGGAAAGCTCAGCAGATAAAGGGCTCTGAGCAGAGTCATTGCCGAAAAATTGCACTCAGTCATCGCTCTCTTTATTACCCTTCCCTCGGTGGCCATGATGGGATTAGTGATATTTCCATTTGTCTAGTTTATATATTTTGTTTTCCCTTCCTCTGAAAAATGATTACAGGGTGAAAAGTTTGTCAGGCCTTGGAGTTGAGCGAGACTCTCCCTGGAATTAATTTCCTACTGAGGAGAGCTGGCGGGGGTCTAGAAAAGCACTATTTGATTATACTTTTGTTTTAATATAAGGAAATGGTTATTTTTTGCTGGTTGGTGGGTGTAGGACACTGAGCTGTATGGGAAAGGCAGGATTTTTATTTGTCAGATGCCTGAAGGCTTCAAATCCAAAGCAGCAGCAGTGGGGAAAACTGGGAAAATGGAAGTTTGGCTACAGCTGGTTTATTATTCTAAATGTCAGGAGGAGAAAAGCAACAGGAATGAGGACCTTGACCTTGAATAAAACACAGCAGTGGGGTGAACTGGGATCTGTCAGAGCTGGAGGCCCAGCAGAGCCAGATTCAGGCAGGTCTGGCATGAAATGGCTCTTGATTTTCTCATCCTCCCCCGCCAGTCTCTCAAGGCCTTGATCTAATTGAAGGGGTTTGTTCTGACACCTGCTGCAATCATGGCTAAACATTTCCAGGGCAAATCCCTGCCAAGAACCAAGCCTGTGCTGTGCTCTTGGCTCCACTCTGCCTCTCCAGCACTGGGTCCCAGTTGCTCCCAGTTGTAGGAGACCCTTCTGCTCCCTCCACCTGCAGCATCTTCCCGTCGCCACCTCCCCGGGGTTTTCAGGCCAAAAACTTGTGTCTCCTCCCTGCTGCCCCTTTTTACCCTCCCTCTTTGGCTCTCTGGCCTCACCACATCTCTAATCATGTGAAGATCACGTTAAGATCAAACCACCCCCCTCATGTTGAATTGGAACGAGACGATCTTTGAGCCCTTTCCAACCCAAACCCTTCTGTGATTCCAAGAGATCTGGGATGTTTTCTGGCTCAGCAGCAAGAGGAGGGATCCCATCAGCTCCTGCTGCTCCATCAGCTGCCTGACACCATCCTGGTTTCCTGGTGAATGCTGGCTCCTCCTTGGGGCTGTAGCAAGCAAAGGTAGATGCTCCTGCCTCCCTCCTGATGGATGATGCACTTTTCCTTTAAATTAAGTAACCTCTGCAAGGACTGATGGTGCCTGGAGCCTCAGACCTTCCTGCTCTGACAGTTTATCCTCCATCATCCAGAATAACTCACTCTCTCCAGCTGTTGCCCTCTGGGCTCTCTCGGGCTGCTGCGAGGAGCTGAGTAAGAGATGACTCAAAACTCTTCACATGCCTTTGTGGGTTTGCAAATAAAATAGCAGGGTAAGGTTGGATGGTTCATTAAGTGCGTGCTCCAAAGAGCCCAGGGCCAGCAGCCTCTCCAAAAATCCCAGAGGGGAGTCAGGACCTGGAAAAACACACCGGCACAGTGACTCAATGGGGTGAGCAAAAAGCCTTTGTAAATACAGATATCGGTGCTGGGGCTGCAGCTGGAGATGAGTCAAAGGAGAAAAAGCCACACAATTGCCTGCAGATTCTCCCTGAAGTTCTGGAATGTGCAGGTGAACAGGGGGAGAGCAAGGCACTGACAGATGGTTCTGTCTTGCTGGGGTTTTGTTTGATTCCACAGCCCTGATCTCAAAGGCAGGGGGGGGTTAATTGCTAATTTGGGGGCAGCTGCAGAACGTGGGGAGTTACTGGAAAGCCTCAACACCAGAACTGGTGTCTGGATCCATGCGTATGAGGGACTTGCCCAAAAAGATTCCAGATCCATCAGCTGTTTCTGATGGTCCAAGCAGAGGAGCAGCAATCCCACGAGATTCCCGAGTCCATCCCCAGCCCTGGCAGCAAATCCCCTGGGCATGAAGGGGCAGGGGGGGATCCTTCAACAAAGGAGTGAAGCAACCAAAAAATGGCCTCGATTTGTGTTGTCACCGTTTCACTGAGTCTCACTAAGGAGCAAAACCAGCCCCTGAGCTGAGCCCAGGACCCCACCCCTGGAAAATCAGGTCTCTGCTTCTGTGTTTACTCAGGGCTGGGGGTGTCTGCAGGGGGATTGTGTTCTGGAAGAGCTGAACTGTGCTCTGGGACCCTCCAAAGGAGGGCTCACCTGGGCTCACCCTTGTCATTCCTGCTGAGCACGTCCCACCCGGGCTTAAAGTGTAGGAATTGCCCTTGGATCCAGAGCTTTCCTTGCTGCCCAGCTGGGAAGATCCCACACCCCGAGTGCTGCCAGGTCTGGGGGTGGGATTATGGACCTCACACTCTGCAGGATTGTGGCAGTATTTCCATAGGGCTAATTGGAGCCAACACTTGTAAATTAGGATATATTTTAATTTATGGAGGTAAAACTCCCCTGGGGAAACTGCGTTTGCTGTTGTGAGCCTTGGAGGTAATTATAATCTCCTTTTTTTTTTGACACTGCACTGTTGGGAACGAATGCCAACATTTCCATTTGAGGGCTTATTTGATTATTTTTCTCATTTTGCAAAACATTATTACATTAACCCGCCACTCCTGGATCCTTGTCCTACCATGGCATTTATGCATGAGAGGGTCTGTGCTCTGAAAGGAACATCAGGCTGAAGAATGCTCCATGATGATGGAAAGGCTGCTGTTTATCCTGTGGCTTTGGAACAAGAGCTCATTTTTGGCTTTAGAAGCAAATGCGACCTCGTTGGGATCCAAAACATCATCTGATCCTTCGGCTGCACGTCTCAGATATTTACTGAGGGCTGGAAGTGCTCAACTGGGGTTAATATATATGTATAAATATATGAATGTATATATTTCAAACTGGAAGAGGGGAAGTTTAGGTTAAATATTAGGAAGGAATCCTTCCCTGGGAGGGTGGGGAGGCCCTGGCACAGGTTGCCCAGAGAAGCTGTGGCTGCCCCTGGATGTGTCCAAAGCCAGGTTGGAGCAACCTGGGCTAGTGAAAGGTCTCCCTGCCCATGGCAGGGGGGTGGAACAAGATGTTTTTAAGATCCTTTTCAACCCAAAGCATTCCATGATTCCACGATTTGTGGATTTTTTGTTTGGTTTTTGTTCATACCTGTGTTACCTGCAGCACCAGGATGCTGGGATGCCTTTTTTTGTGTGTCCCAGCCCTCACCCCAACCCAGTTAAACCAGAGGAGCAGGAGCAGATTACTCCAGTCTGCAGCAAGACCCCAGACTGTTCTGCCCAGGCTCACAACCTGGCCCTGAGAGAAATAAGACCCCACCAGGGCTCACTGCTCCTTGTTTTGCCTTCCAGGCTGTGCTGACCTGACTGCAATTCAGCTTCTGGGTTATCCATCTTAGTCCACACGATGCTGTTCTTTTTCCTTGCTTACTTTTAATTAAATCTCACCACTAGAAAAATCCCAGGGAAGAATTTGCCGATCTTTTAATTTGATTTTTATTTTCTTTAAGCCAAAGCTCACATGACAAGTTTCCAAGAGCTGTTGCTAAAATGCACTTTTGTTTTTGTGCAGTGCTCTTCTGGAACGAAAGTCCTGTTCCTGCCACAGGGATTTGGGCAGGAAGGGAATGTTCACCTGGGGTCTATGACCCTGACAACCTGTTTTTGTTTTTAAAACATTGGTGAGCAGGGAAAGCGATGAAATATCATGTTCTAGGGAGTCTGCACAGGGTTTTTTTCAGACTCCAGTCATTATGCACTGTGTTGGCATAAAAAAGAGGAGGAAGATCCTTCATACAGAGCAAGCAATTCTTCTTGGACCTTATGAAGTTAATTATTTTATATCCCATAACTGAACCTTGTAACTCAGTGTAATTGGCAGGAGAAGTCCCACAGTAACAATCACGGGGCTGGTTATTGTTTCCTCTAGTGCTCCACTGTGGGAATGCTGGAAAAACAGCCTCCCATTCCAGTGTTTATTGGCAAAATGCTTAAATAAATCATGCCAGGCTGTACAGCGAGCTCCAGGATCAATAATTCCTCCCCTGGAGATGGGAAGTGTTGCCGGAGGGCAGAGGTGGGCACGGGCAGGGTTTGTGGGGCCTGGTCAGCCAGGACTGTGTGTTATGGGGATGGATTTGGGAAAACCAGAGAGCAAGGCCAGGCTGGACAGGGCTTGGAGCAGCCTGGTCTGGTGGGAGGTGTCCCTGTGGAACGGGATGAGCTTTAAGGTCCCTTCCAACTCAAACCATTCCGGGATTCTCCGTGTCCTGTGAACTTTGTTCTCCCTCCTGGTCTGTGTGACCAGGACAGGGCATGGACTGATCTCGTGGTGCCTCCCATGTCGTGTTAAAATACCCCACTGTTTGCTTCAGACACTCTTTGCAGCCTGGGGGGAGGAACCTCCTGCTCCAGCAGCACCTCGTGGGGTGGCTCAGCGTAATTTTGGTACCCCAGGGGTTCCTCACCCTGCTGCTCAGCCCAGTGACAGCAAATCTTCACAGCACTAGTAGGAATGACCCTGTCACCCTCACCCTGGGGGATTTTGTTCAGCTCCCTCAGCCCCAGCTCTTGAGGAGCCTCTTCCAGCTGCTCTCAGCCCACGAGGGCTCTTGGCCCTTCAGGAGCTGAGTTTCCCCAGGGGCTGCTGCTCTTCTGTCTCTGGAGCTGCCTCTGTCTTACAACTTGATATATTAAGATATTTTTTTCTCTATCTGCCTCTAATTTCTGCCTATTTATCTCCCAGGTGGAGGCTGCAGTGACAAGCCAAGCAGAGCAGCACGTCTGTGAGCAGCAACAGCTCCAGCACTCTGACACATCCCACTTAGTGCTGCCTCCAGCTGAGATCCCAGGGAATCAGGGACAGGCAGGGAGAAGGGGAGGGACAACAGAGTTTTGCTTGATGTCACCTTTGTCATTCAAGATGGGACAGTTAAAGTCAAAATGCAGGAGATCAGTGGAGAATGTGGCATCTCCACCCTGATCCTGCTGCTGGAAGGAGCAGTGGGTCAGGGGTGGCTGAGGACACTCTCCAGCCAGTGCTCCAGTAGGGAAGCTCAGGATGGATCCTCAGCTGGGACGAGGAAATGAGGCAGTTTGTGAATTATGGGTCTGACCTGTCGGTCTTTGAGGTTTTCAGGTTCATCTCTTACACTCCCCTGGAGTTTGCAGGCTGGGAACACCTTCCTGACACGTGGAGCAGGAGTAGGTTTAAGCCCAGCCTTGGGATTAAGGATGGAAATGTTCCACAGAAATGCACCTTGTGGCAGGTCAGATATTCCCAATGCCCTTTTTTCTGCATGGACACTGCTGGTCCAATGGAACTGTCATCTTCATGGGAAAAAGATGTCCTGGGAGGAGTCCAAGGTCTCTTGGTGTGAAACTACAATTCTGGAGGGAATTTAAACAAAATCGTCACTTTTAGGGGGTTGCTGAATTTCTGTTTCTATCCCTTACATCAAGAAAAGATGGAGCCTGGAAACATCCCCAGAGAATGGTACAAAATGGTGTTTGGGGATCCACAGAGGGGAGGGGCTTTAAACAGAGCACACCTGGCCAGCTCTGGGTCGGGGGGGTTTGTCCTCACCTGGGGCACCAAACCTGGATCCCCCCCCATCACTCCCTCTCTGCTGGTATCAAACAAATCCTGGTTGGAAGCAGCACCTCCTGCCCTGGGATTTGTCTGTGCTTTGTCCCAAGGATTCTCCCTCCCTTTGCTTTCCCAGCCCTGCTCTGACCTTCCCCCTGACTCCAGGATGCCAATTAAGCAGCTCGAAGCAGGGAGGGCTGTGGATGTTATTGATTAGGGCTCTAATTGCTTCTCTCTCCCTGCTGGCCAAGCAGAATGGGCTGGATGGAGCTGCACTGAGTGACACAGAGCCGTGGCTGCTGCCACTGGCACCGAGACGGGCATCGTTCCTGGGCTGGAGGATATTCTGGAGCCATTGTTGCTCAGTGCCCCAAAAAGCAGAGGAAACCTCACCAAAGACTAAAGCAGTTGATGGCAGTAAGAAGTGAACAGCTGTCAGGAGCCAGCACTTTCAGAACCAACAGCCCTCTGCCCATAGTTTTGGGTTGTCTCTTGTCCAGGGAGGGCCCCCACCAGCCAGGAGGCACATTAAAAACAGGGTGAGCTCTTTGTCAGCTGCTGCAAGAAACTCTGCTGCCCTGAGAGCACAGGGACCAGCACGGAGGTGTCTCATTAGGCAGGCAAATGTTCATGAAAGGATTTCACATCCAGGCCTGAAAGAGCTGGAACTGACCCACGAAGTGAAGGAGAGGCTGAATTTTGCTCACTGCACAGAACTGAACAACCTGAGGATGAGGAGCCTCCTGCAGGGCCCCTGCCTGGGGGGAAGCTCATTAGAGTAACCTGATAATTGCATTGGAAAGAAGGAATCAAGCAGGGTGAATTTACCTTTGAGGCCCTTGAAGGTCAAGATGAACCTCAGAACAATATCAGAGTTTTTCTCCTCGGGGCAAATGTTAGTGTGAACACCGAGAGGACTTTGTGAGCTCAGGACACTGAGCCTTGAGGATGCTCAGGGCTGGCAGCAGCTGTTTTCTGCCAAACAGGGCATCTTCCAGCTGTCCAGCTGGGCCTGGGGTTCATCCAGTGCTTCTCCTCTCCAGGGGTAATTGGGGTGCAATCACGGAATGTGTTTTGGGGCATTCCCTGGAAATGTCCCACTGCTTTGTGAGAGGAGATCAAGGAGAGGGGTTGAACTTTCCAAAAAGCTTTGTTTCTGAGAGGAACCTCTGCTGGGAGCCTGAGCAGCTCCCAGAGGGTGCCAGGGCTCCTTTCCAGATGTGCTGCAGCTCTGGGGCAGACAGAAAACTCTGGATAAGCTGGTGCTGCCCTTCCTCCTTAGCATATTCTTCACATATACTGGGGACAACCAGCAAGTCCCTTGGAGATCAGAGCAGGAGGCTGAGAGACTCAGAGCAGATAAAGGAGGATTGAAGACAGCAAAACTGGTTTTAGGTAAATTTTTGGCTTTCAGATCAGATCTGCATGTTTATCCCCTATCTACATTCACACTTAATCCCCAGTTGCAATGGGACAGGAGAGCTGCCTGTTATTGCAAGCTCTTTCCCTGAGCCATTTCCTGTTGTTAATGCAGCTCAGCCCCTTGTTTTTATTCCAGTGGAGTCATTCCTGTTGTCTTTTCCGAGGTCATTGTGCTGCCTTGCAGGACCCCCAACTCTGTGTTTGCAAAGCTTGGGAATAAAGAGCTCTCCCTTAGGAGCAGCTGAGCCAGGTGGGCACAGACCTGAAGGGGCATTTCCATCTCTGTGCTCTGAGCACCACTAGGCTTGGCCTCAGCCACATGGTCTGACTTGATTTAAGCATTATTCAGGTATAGACAGTCCTTAGAAAGCCCCACTCAGAACCAGAACAAGATAAATAAGTTTTTAGCACACAAAAACCCCAAACCCTGATTGTTCTGGTGAAGTCCTGCCTCGTTTCCAGACAAAAGCTGGAAATTCTTAGCAAAGGCATTTTTGAGGCGAAGTGCTGACATTTGAGGGAGGGAGAGTAAGGCTTGGAACTGGAGAAAGTGGGGGCTGGATGGCAGTAATAGAAAAAACTTCCTGCTTTTCTTCCAAGCAGCCCAATCTGCCGTGGCAGGAGTGGCTCATTCCTGCAGAGCTGCCCCTCTGACAGCAAACACTCCCAGGGGTCGGTGTGGGGAGCAGCCAGTTGTGTTCTGGACTCTGTCTGAGAAGTAACAATTGTGCTTCAAAAAGAAAACTGCTATTCTCCTGAAGGTCTCATCCCACTTTGTCCCTCTCTTGCCCTTTTTCCCAGGCTCAGAGGGAGCAGGGAGGTCAGGCCAGCAGGGCAGAGGATCCAGAGATGGGGATGGGGTGTGAGTGGGGTGGTTTTGCCCCCTCTGTTGCACGATTCCAGAGTTCCATTTTATCCTGGCAGGTGTGTGCCAGGCAGCTCTGTGCCCTCTCTGTGGTTCTCCCTGCAGCACCAGCAGAGCCAGAGCATTCCCTGCTGCCAGGCTGGAGGAGCAGGATTGCTGCCCAGGGGGCTGAGCTGGGCAGGCTCAGCACCCCCTCTGCTCGTTTCATGTTTAATTAGCTGGTGTGTGAAGGATGGATTGGATAGAACAAGGAAGCAGGAGGGAGAAGGAAGGTTAATCTATCCTCTAGCCTTGCTATCCCTTCTTCCTTGTGATCTTGGGAAGCAAGGAGATGATGTGTCCTTTGAAGTGTAAAGTACTCCCTGTCCTCCTCCTCCTCCTCCTCCTCCTCCTCCTCATCCCAGCCTGGCTCCAGCTGCTCTCTGCCCAGTGCTGCTGGTGGGGCTGGGCCTTGGAAACAGGGATTTAGGATTTTCTGAGCACCTCAGAGCCCTGTGCCTGTGCAGACAGCCCTGGAACACCGGGGTGCTGCCTTTTCCAGGCCGGGCTGGACGGGGCTTGGAGCAACCTGCTCTCGTGGAAGGGGTGGAATGAGATGTTCCAACCCAAACCAGTCTTGATTCTGTGATTCTGTGGCTTGGTGTGAGGAGCTTGGGGTTAGTGGAGCAGGAGGAAGAGTGTGGGCTGTGAGGGGCAGGGGCAGACCAGGGCTGCTCAGGGCAGGATGCCATGGAGCTTGGATGGTGCTGGGAAGCCCTGGTGGTGTCGTGTGGAGTCCCACAAGGACCCTGAGCTTTACAAACAGCAGTGCCATACCCCAGATGTGTGTCAGGACAGGGAGCTGTTGAATTTTTCAGTGAAGTCTCAGAGAACAAGGCCGGGGGATGTCGGGGCAGAGCAGAGGGCTGGCAGGGCACGAGCCGCCCTCCCCAGGCCCCGTGTTCTCCCAGAGTCACAGTAATTGAATTGTTTTAATATTAATGTCTTCTCTGGAGCTCTGCTGATGGGAGGGAGGGAGGGGAGAGATGTTTCTTCCAAAATAGTCTTAAGCTAATGCAGAAAGTATGAATAAATCTCTCAGAGATTACAGCCCCTGGAAAGCTCCTGTGAATATCAGAGAGACATCCTTCCTGCTACGGGAGGTTTGATTGAATTACAAATCTCAGGCAACTCCAAAGCAGAGCTGATTAAGTCTTTTCTTTCTCTCTCTCTTGCTGCAGCTCTTTAAGGGGCTGAAGCCTTTGAATGATTTGCCTTCCCCCCTGTTTGGGGGGGGGTCACTGGTGTCCCCCTGGCTGGCAGTGGCTTCTATTGGTGCCAGGGATGCACCAAAGCACAGAACAGTTGTGGCAAGTGGTGTTGTCACTTGTTATCTCTGGGGGAGGCCCGTGTTCCACTTTATGGAGGATCACCCTGGCTCTGGAGAAGTGATGTCCCAGAGATGAGCCCTCGGGGGTGAAACGGGGACTGGTGCTCAGCCTCCAGCTCCTCTGCACCAACTCTCAGGATGGTTTGGCCAGGACAGGAGGTTGTTCATCCCCAGCCTCACCCACTGAAGCCCCTGTTGAACGCCTTGCCTCGAGGGCCTGGCATTAACAGGGCTTCCTTAGTTTTCCTGACTCAAATCTGGAGTCAGATTGAAGGTGTGTCACTGACAGAGAGCTCCAAATTCTCCTTGGGATTGGCTGAGCTGAGTGAAACCAAAGTACCTGACATCCCCATTCCCCTTCCCCCTTACTAATTAGCCCTCCCCAACTCTTAGGGGTTGGCATTTGAAGTGAATTCAGCCAAAATTTAGTGGTTTTGTAGTTCAATTTTCAGTGCTGGTCATGGGAACACGGAGGGGACAAACCCCTGCTGACCCCCAGCCGGGTGCTCATGCCTGGGATGGGGCCCCAGCTTGTGGTGGGAGTAGAGGAGCCCTGGGTGTGGCCTCTCGTGTAGGAAACAAAGTTTTTCTTGGCTGCAAAGCCCCCCATTCCCCCAGCATGAAGGGCTGGCAGGGAGGAAGAGGAGGCTTTTCCCACGGGATGTGCTGGAGCCGTCCCATGGCAATGTTTGATCAATGTTGTCACTGCACTGCCAGGACCCAACACTCTGCTTTGGAAAACACTGCCAGGGTAAAGACACCATAGAAATCACCTTGTTCAGTTCTCTCCTCTCATACCAGAGAGGAGAAAAAAGAAAGGAAAAGCAAAAAGCAAGAGCATCGTAGCACAGGAGCTCTGTGTCTCTGGCAGGGCTGTCTGTGGGAAGACAGCTGTGGTCTTTACCAGCCCTTGACAAGTGAATCCTTCCAACAATCAGATGGGAGAACACGCTCTGTTGGGCTTATAATTGATACCACACCACTGCTGAAATGTGCCTGTCAGTTCTGCAGGAAGATAAAATTATGTCGTTGATATTTGGTAGCAGTTTTCACAGGCAGCGCCCGAAACCACGGCAGAGGAAAGGTGGGATGGGCAGGTGTTGAACTGATGCACTGAGGAGATTTTTATTTCCTGGCTCCCTGACAAAGGTCCCTTTCATCAGAGATTTCTCCCTTCAAGATACAGAAGTCAGTAAATTCTGGGCTAAATCTGCAAATCCCCGGTTGACGTTTGTGACTTAACTTACTCTGCTGAGCACAAAGCCCTGGGATGTGTGACCAGGCTGTGCCAGGCTCTTAAACCCCCAATTTCCTGCCTTTTGATGGCTTTGAATCACGATGGGTCTAATAATAATGATAGTTGGTACTTATATGCCACTTTATCTTAAAAGCACTGTACAAACATTAATTAATTATAGACACAGGCGGCGTCTGCGAACGCGGAGCTGCAGATGCAGCCGGGTCTGGAATCTGAGCCAGGAGTCTCCCAGCAGGAGAGAGCAGGGATCACATCTGCTGCAGCCCCTTCCTGGGACATCTTCCTCAGTCCTGGGGCAGCAAAAGGTTCCTGCTCCCTGTTCCTGTCTGGAGAGGTGGTAAAATCTGAGCGTTGGCTCCTGGTCTGAATGAGTAACCCAGTCCTGCCTGGGTTATCAGCCTCCTTGTGGTTGTAGGTGTTGCTCTTTTGGGGGATGCTGAGGTCCCTAAAATTTACAGGTGATGCAGAGGTGAACACTGCCCATCTCCATCTGCTTCTCCAAGTTCAAACAAGCACCCCAATATTGCAGGGAAGCACTGCTGTGTGCTGGGGATGCTCCGTGCCTGCCTGGGAAGGAGGGAGGGAAGGAAGGAAGGCAGGCTCTGTCTTCACAACCTTTCTCCATGTCTGACCACATGCTGGACATGCAAAAGATCCCCGTTTCCTTGGCAACAGGTTCTTTTCCTCATGTGCTGCAGTGAGTTGGGAAAGTTTGCCTTCATCAAACCCCCACGGAGAAGAGAATAAGCTCCAGAGAATCTGTCCTGGGGACGCAGCCTGATTGCTGCTGCTTCCCTTATTTGCATCCCTTTAGGAAAAGGAACATGAAAATCTCCCTTCTGCCCCTCTCCTGGTGCCTTGTGAGCCTTGCCAGTGCCCAAGAGCCGAGGAAATGACTTCAGGCATGTGGCTGAGCACCCCAAACCCACCGTGAGCACCCCAAACCCACCGTCCCCTCTGCAGAGCTTGGGCTGCCAACACTGCTCCCCCAGGCAGTGGCAAACTGGGGGCACTGGTGGGACGTGTCCCCTCGCTTTGTTCCACTGGATTTGCTTTCCAGTAAGTCCAGCATCGAGTCAGGCTTGAGACAGGAGCCCCAGAGGCTTCTTGGAAGATGCCCCTGGTGTGCAGCGGGTTTGCATTTACCTCCCCTCTGCCAGCTTTGCCCCCATCACTGGGCACCCTGGGGTGGTGTTGGGGTGGTGCTCCCAGTGCAGAGCCTGTCCCTGGGTGCTGGGATCTGGGAAGGGACCCAGGGAGGGGGAAGGGGAAGGCTCAGGGCCATCTCAGTGTGGGTGGCTGGCGAGGCTGGAGGGGCAGCAGAGCCCCAAGCCCGGCCCCCAGCGGGTGTGTGGGCGTTTAACCCAGCACAGACAAATGCTCCAGGCCTGCAGTTTAGAGAAACCTCATCAATATTTTAACCGGGGGAGGATGAAAGGGAGACAAACAAATATAGGTTTGGGCCTTTGAGGCATTGCTGTGATCTTCTCTTTAGGGAAGCAGGGGTTGTGCTGGTGGAACCCGGTGCTGACGCATTGTCTGGCAAGTACTGCCACTGAAATTTTGATTTTGGAGAGGGGGGAAAAACCAAGAAAAAAGGTCCAAACTGTTCTGATGAGAGATTTTTTGTTCCTGTTATTCAGGCAGGATTTGATAAACTAAACCAGTGATCAAAGCCTGGAGTTTTGATCTGAAATGGGTGGGCAAATGCCATGAGCATTTGTGCCCTTCTCCCACGCTTGTTTCGACTGTCTGTACCTCTAAATTCTTGTTTGAATTTGAGAGTGGAATTTAATTTGATTATTTTTTGCAGCTAGAAAGCAACGACGAGCAAATAAATACTCTGCTGAACATTTCATTTGAAAAATACACTAAAACCCAGTGAATTAATGATTCGGTGATTGAGGCTGTGAATTTTGGTTAATCATCATTTTCAAAGCCACGCTGGTGGAATTTTGCAAGCTGAGGAATGTCATAAAACGTTCCAGTTGTTTTGCTGCTGTAATTACACAAGACAGACTCTGTACAGATGCTTTTTGCTGGTACAAGGGTTGCTCTGTGCTGGTACAAATTGCTCTGGTGCCCATCACGGAGCTGTGCCAGTGGCTGTACTGGGAGATGTGGATCTGGAGGGGGTGGCTTTGGTGGAGCTGCCACAGTTCAGACTTGGGTGGGGGGTTAGATATCAGCCTGCACATTAATACCAGGCATTAATGACCTATTAATTACCTGGATCTGTTTAGAACCCGCTCGCTGTGACTCTGTAAATACTCGTGGCAAAATTCAGCATCCACAAAAATCTCTTTATTCTTGGAAATTCTCTTTAATCTGGGACTTTCTGTGGGTTTGCTGGTGTCACTGACAGCCCTTCCACTGGTCACCTCCACTCTCTGGCTGCTCATGGGCTTATTTTGGGGAGAATCCACTCCCTTTTTGAGCAAACGTGGAGGCAGTTTATGGCAGTGACGCTCAGCCCATTCCGTTGGATTCAGCAGAAATCCCGGGGGGAAATCAGCGTTTTGCTTTAAAATCCATGAGCAGCTCAAACAGGGGGATGGATGAAAGGAAATGTTTGCACAGTCTCTTTGCAAATCAAATCTTGATTTGCCCTGGAGAGGGGGGAGAGCAAAGATAAGCCCAGATTTTGACTTGGAGCTCACGAGACAAAGCTGCCCCTCCGTGTGGCGTCAGCAGGGCTTTGTCCTGGGATGGAACCAGAGGCTCCACAGAGTCCTGAGACATCCAAACAAATTCCCCCAGGATCTTCCTCTCAGCCCGACTCCAGGAGGTTTCTCCTCATGCCAAGTGCACGTGGAGTGGGAGGGTTTCATAGAATTATAGAATCAGAGAATCAGCTGGGTTGAAAGGGACCTCCGAGATCATCAAGTCCAACCCTTGATCCAACCCCGCCGTGGTTCCCAGCCCATGGCACTGATGCCACATCCAGTCCCATCTTAAAAACCTCCAGGGATGGAGAATCCACCCCTTCCCTGGGCAGCCCATTCCAATGGCTGATCACCCTCTCTGCAAAGAAATTCTTCCTAATATCCAACCTAAACCTCCCCTGGCACAGCTGAAGACCCTGAGCCCTCTTGTCTTGCTGAGAGTTGCCTGGGAAAAGAGACCAACCCCCCCCGGCTCTCCCCTCCTGTCAGGGAGTTGCAGAGAGTGAGGAGGTCTCCCCTGAGCCTCCTCTTCTCCAGGCTGAACAGCCCCAGCTCCCTCAGCCTCTCCTCATAGGAGAACGTGTTCTGCTAATCCCGGGATTTAGGAAGTGCCTGGCAGCACACACGGAGGTGATTCACTCCTGCAGCAGAGCCGTGGGCTCGGATGCAGCACAAGGAGAGAGGTCACGGCCACCCAGCAAAGCCCCCCTAGTTTGGGGCATTCCTGGGGGTGCTCAGGGCACAGCCTGAGCTCTTCCCAGCATTGGTGTGCCCTCTCTGGGCTCAGCACATCTCCCTGCTCGCTCCTGCCCTGTGGAAAAGGGAAGAACATGCCAAGGGATGGATCCTGGAGCAACCCTGGGGTTCCACCCTTATCTGTGGTGCCACGAGGGCAGCCTTTCATTTTCTTCTTTGCAGACCTACATCTTAACCCTCAACATCTTAAAATTCTCCAAATGTCTCTCAGTCCAAAATCCAGGCCCCTTCCCAACGCTCGGAAATGCCGCTGTCCCGCTCGGGAGATTCCTCAGGCAGTGAATAAATCCTGGGGCTGCCCGGGCTCGGGGATGAGCTTTGGAGGTCTGGACGTGCTTTCTCAGTGACTTCAGGCCCTGAGGTGCCTCCTGCACCAGGCTGGTGTTTGGGCAGTGTCCAGGGAGCTTCCCCCAGCAGGAGGTTGGGAGCCAGCCCGCGGTGCCGGAGCCGGCGGAACGCGCGCTCATTATCTCCGCCTCGCTCGGAAAGGATATTGTGATTTTAATAACTTCTTGGATCCGTTGTTTCTTTTTTTTCCCTGGTAAGCTCTCGTTGCCTTGGATACGGGCTCTGGAGAGGCTCAGCCCCGCTAAAGATGGTAGATCATTTAAATGGAATAGAAGATGAGGTGTGGATTTGCAAAGTGCTTTTTGCTCTCCCGGAGCTGGCTGGGAGCGCTCCGGCAGAGCTGAGCTTCCCTGGGATGTGCTGCTTCGTTAGTGAGGGCTTTGTTCTTGGGAATGGGGCACCAAAGCTGCTTTTCCATGGTATCTGTGGTGTGACAGCACCAGGCTGGGAAAAACAGAGCCCTGAGGCTTTGGTGGTGGCGTTGCACAGATTCCCACGGAGCCGTGGCAGGAGCAGAGCTGGATCCTGGCACCTTTGGACTTCACCTCTGCTGCTATCCTCTTCCTCCTTAACCACCACCTCTGCCTTCACTCTGGACTCCTGAGGTCACACAGGGTGGTTGAAGGCCTGTTCCAGCTGTTCCAGCTGCTGTGTGTCCATGGCACTCCAGCTCTCCCGGGTGTTTTCATTCAAAGCATGATTCCCATCCCCAGCATTCCCTCATTCCCTTTCTCCCAGCTTATCTACAGATGAGCCATGCAGATCAGAGAAATTCTCATTTCATGCCCAGAGGGTGCCCACCCCTGAAGGTCACCAAAGCTATTAGAGAAAACCCCTCTGTGCCCAGGGCTTTGGACACCTCATTTGGCTTTGGGCGAATTTCACGCCGCTGCAGTTTTTGATTTATGCCCTATGAAAGTGTTTTGCTGGGCTGGAGGAAGCCCCACTCGTGGTGCCTCTTGTAATCAAGCAGCTCTGGCTTTTCTGAGAGGCCTTTTCTCCTCTTAATGGCTCTGGGGTGGCCGGTCCCAACCTGATGGTAAACAAACTAAATGAGCTGCTTTTGCTTCCTGGTCCTCGTCATAAACAGATTTGCATATGATGGTGCCTGGGAAATCATTAAGATCATTTGATCACTGCTGGAATAATCAGCCTGGATGGAGACGCTGCCCTAAACCTCTATTTGCTGCCAGGATTACCATCCACAGCCCATGGGAAGGACCTCGTGATCCCTGGAATTCTCCAGAGTTTCACCCTTGGTGCTGCCTCGAGGAGAGGTGAGCAGGGACCCCAGGAGAGGAAGGAGGAATCACTGAGGAAGTAGCAGCAGAACAAAGAAGGGGGAAAAAAATAAAAAATTACTTTTTCCTTTGCTTAAAAAGAAATCTCAGCCTTCCTGGAGCGAAGAAAAGAAGAGGAGGGAGGGAGATGCACCACACAAAGAGGAAAAAATGCGCTGAGAAACCACAAGACATTTAAAAGCTCACCCAGGAAACCAACCCCACTTTGATATCCCCTCTCATTGGAAGCGTTTGAGGCTGGGATAATGGTGACATGATTGATCACACAAAGGGACGAGAAAGTGACTGGATCCAAGAGCTCCTTTCTGGTTCTTAGGACAAAGAAATGCTTTGTATTAAATTACAATGTGGGAGCAAAAAGCCCCTCCTCGAGTGTGTGTTTGTGGAGCAGCACCACGTGTGCCCTGCCAGGAGCAGGAGAGGAGCCACCTTCCCAGCCTGGAAGGGCCTTTCTGCTCCAGCTTTTCCACCTGATTCAGCCCCTGGGGAGGGGTTGGCAGACACAGAACCCCCATGAACCCCCCTGGCCAGGGGGAAACTGGGGCACAGGCAAGGAATGTTCCCGTGCCAGAAGCACAAGGTAACTCATCTTCATAGAACCCCAGGATGGGTTGGGTTGGAAGGGACCTTAAATCCCATCCAGTGCCACCCCCTGCCCTGGGCAGGGACACCTTCCACTAGCCCAGGTTGCTCCAACCTGGTCTTGGACACTTCCAGGGATCCAGGGGCAGCCACAGCTTCTCTGGGGAACCTGTGCCAGGGCCTCCCCACCCTCCCAGGGAAGGAATTCTTCCTAACATCCAACCTAAACCCATTCTCTGGCAGTTTGAAGCCGTTTCCCCTTGTCCTGTCGCTCCAGGCCCTTGTCAATAGTCTCTCTTCATCTTTCTTGTAAGTCCCTTCAGGTCCTGGAAGGCCACAATTAGGTCACCCCAAAGCTTCTCTTCTCCAGAAGAGAACAATCCCAATCTTCCATTGATGTGTGAGACCCATCACACCAGCTGGGACTTAATCTCACCTCCAGTTGTCCAACAGTTCAGCTCCACAGCCTTTATTTTCATGCTTGTTTAAGTTAATTTTATAATTATTGGGCAGAAGAGGCATTTTGGCCAGGAGGTCCTTTGTACCTGGTGTGACCAGAGCAGCTGTGGCTCAGGGGGGACTTTGTATGGAGGCAAATTGGTTCTGCATCCTCCCTAAATACAGAGTGGATACGACCCGAGTCCATCACAGGAGCAGAAAAAATCTCAGCAAGCTCTTTTTCCCAAAATTTCATCCCTAGATGTTCATTCGAATATCCAGCAGAGCAGTTACTGCTGAAAAAAATGAACTACAGAGCTGCATCAAAAATCAACTTTTTAAACAGGGAAATATTTATTATGTGCTGTGCTTCTTTTTTTTTTTTTTTTTTGTAACCGATGGGGAAAAAAATAAATGTTCGAAATGAACATTTATTTTTTTAAACCGATGGGGAAAAAAATCAATGCTACGAAAATAAACGCTTAATTTTTCATTTCACACGTCCCTGGTTTTTAAATTCCAGATTATGTTTTGGGTAATTTGACTTTTCTGCCTGTCACAAAGCTCTATCAGTCCCTGTCTCTGGCTGGGAAGCCCGTGCTGGTGTCAGTCTCTCTCTCTGCTTGGGAAGGATGTGGCAGCTCCAGAGCAGGATATTCCCAAGCTTTTGCAGGAAGAGAATGAGCAAACCTCAGTCCACAACTGCTGGAGTCCCAGCACCTCTCTCCCCATCAGCACAGCACCTCTGGCATGGCCAATCCCTGAAAATCCACCTGGGACCTGCCTTGTGTCTCTCTGCCTGAAGCTGGAAAGGGAAGGAGACCCTCAAAGACGTTGTTTTTTAGGTTTTTCCTGGCTTGAACTGGGAAAAATTGAATTAAACCCTGCAGGAGGAGAGGGCACCTGGCTGGGTGGGTGACTTCAGGGTCACTGTTGCTCGTGGTGCCTCTGTTTTGAGAGCTGGTTTTGGGGAGCAGTGTCTGGTCCTGGGGGCTGTGAGGGGCATCCCCACGGGCACAGCCTTGCAGTGCCAGCCAGGAATTGTCTCCCAGGTGCTCCCAGTGATGTTTTTGCCCTGCAGATGTGATGAGGTGCAGGGAACTCCCCCCCCCTCACCCTCAGCATCCCCTGGGCTCTATTTGTTTCAGGAAGAGAGTTATTTCTTCTTTTATCCTAAACAAAATGCTTATTTGGACGGGATTAGATCTAAACCCCTTCAAACAGTTGGTTCTGACTGGAATGCAAACAGTCCCCGTGGGCCCTGGCAGAGGTTCCAGGCAGCTGGGGAAGGATGGGAGTTGTGTGATGCCACGAAAATATTTTCAATTGCAAAACAAAAGTAGAAAGAGAGGCCTTAAATGATGTGAAAATAAGGCTGTTTGAATTAATGTGTCAGCCCTGATGGATGCTTGTGCTACCCAGAGTTTGGAAAGGGCTCTGACGGGTAAGATATTACCAGGTGAGATTTACCTACAGCCCATGACTTCCAGTCAGCAAAATCTGAGATGAAAACCCATCCTTCACTCCACACTGACTTCCCAGGAGTATTGAATCAAGATAAAGACCTAAAGGGCCACATACACAGAGGTATTTTGGCATCTTAGTCCCATTCGTTTCGATGCAAAGTTTTGACATTTTCAGATATTACCTTTAATTTAGTTTAGGGAAGGAGGGTCAGTCCTTATCCCCAGCTCACCCAGTGCAGGATTACAGGCCATTCCCAGTGCTCAGGGCCAAGGGAAGGGGGTGAAAGCTGGAGATCCGAGCTTTCATCCCCTCTCAGCTCCAGTGCACACTCACCATCAACTTTTACAAGTCATTAGTGACTGGATTCTCCTCTCACTCAGTGAGAGAGCCAGGACAGAAATTGGGTTCTTAACCCTGATGGGTTTTACTGCAGTGGAATTTCTTTGTGGAAATGCTTCCCGAAGGGCCCAAGCCTTGGCAATGGCACAGCCACAGAAGGGGAGAAAAAAAAAAAAGGGAAGAACACGTGTCTGCGTCGGGGAAAGAAAATCCTAAAAACACCGATAGCGGCCGCTTTTTATTGCCAGGGAGGAAAAGCACCCGAAGGAAAAACGAGGCCCGTGTTGTGTGTAAAGCTCTTCAGAGGCTGAGGCGAATGTTTTCTGTTTGAACAGGCAGCATTTAGAGGCAGCACTTTCTCCCCAGCAAAGATAAGTGAGGGGTTTATTGGAGCCTGGCTGTATCTACACTCAGCCAGCTGCCAGGAGCCCAGGGAGCTGCTGCAGCAGCTTTTCCTCTGCCTCTCCCCCCCTCCAAAAAAAAGAAACTTGGATTCAAAGAAACTCTGGGAAGGAGTGCCCCTGTGTCCTGGCTTGTTTGAGACCCAAAAAGGATTTCAAAGGAGCCCCCCACTCCTCTGGCTTTTGCGGGGTGTTGGTGGAGTGTGGGAGGCTGTGGGGTCGTGATCCTGTGTCTCATCCCCTTGTCCATCCTGAGCACATCAGAGCCTTTTCCCCGGGGAATCAATAGCAGCAGAGATGTCTTGGTAGATTTTACAGCCCCGGGGTTAAAAGTCAGCTGTTGTACCTTTTCGATTTTTCCTTTAATTTTTCAGGATTTTTTTTTTTTTAAGGAGGTTTTTTTTGATCGTTTATATTTAAGATCTGAGGATTTCGCTTTCTTCTCTGTTAAGGGTTTGCTGCCAGGTAACTTTAAAGCCTTTGCTCAATAGGTGCTATTTTCTTGCCAGAGGAAAGGGGAGCAGCACGTTTTGCTCTGAGGAGCTGCTGCTGGAGGTGGAGGAGCAGGCCCTGCTTGGTGAAGTCTGTCTGTCCCTCTCAGCAGATCCAATCCTGAATTTTCCATCCCCAACCCAATTTCTCAAGAAGCAACGTTTGCAAATGGTTCTCTTAGAATCACAGAGTATCCTGAGCTGGAAGAGATCCACAAGGATCACTGAAGTCCAGCTCCTGAGTTCTTGAGTGGTTTAGTTGTGAGCTTCCCTCATAATTCAGTGTTGGAATTGGGATTGGGATTAGCCCAGGCTGGATTTGGGACCAAATTCAGCTTGAGCTGGAGCTGTCACCCCCCCATCCCACCCATCCATCCATCCATCCCACCCACCCATCCATCCATCCCACCAGTGCAGGGGGCAGAGGGTCATCAAACCTCACTGTGCTGTGGTTTGATGGGAGAACTCTCCTCACCAGATGGGAGCAGTGATACTTTTGTTAAACATGGAAGTTGAAGGGGTCTTTTCCAACCTTAATGTTCCTGTGACTCTGTGATTACTGAACAGACCCACTACTTGCCAAAATACTGAACAAATGTGATCAAAAGTTGGAGTAAAAAATTATTTCAGGGGAGTGGAAGCCACAAAACAAACTGGTGCTAATGTATAATTAATATATTCATGTCAGCATTAATACTAATGCAGAGTTTTGTAGCTGGTTTAGTAAAAATGCTACATCTTTATGTATTAATAAGTGTAGTAATATTAATGCCACTTTCTGCAATAAATAACATTGATCACAGCGTTGCTTCTCAGGGGGTGTTTAAAAATTCTGCTGCTTGCACTTTTTGGCCAGTCAGCACCTCCTTCCCACCACTCTGTGCAGCATCTCCCTGCTCCCTGCAGCACCTCTGAATCCCTGGAGTGGGATTTCCTGGGTAATTCCCACACTTCCAGCCAGGATCAGAGGTCCTCTTTGGTTTTGTAGCCCTAAATTCTTTATTCCATGCCCCTGGTAACAATGGGCTGGAGTGTCTTTGGGAGGGTCTTGGCATCAGAGCTGGAGCATTTTGCAGAGCTGGGAAAACTGGGGGCTGGAGAGGAAGGATTTTATTGATCATCAGCATCAGGTCGTGGCTCCTGGTCCTTGCTGGATGGAGCACCCAGGGCCTGATGCTGTTGGGTACCATGATGAAATCAATGAAAATTGAGCTTTATCACTTGGCTGAAGGCCTGTGCTGGACCTTCCTGCTGAGCACTGACCAGCAAAAGTTTTCCAGCTCATCTGTGCTCCCCCTGTGTTTTACAGTGAGGGGTAGACCGGCTTACACTTCTTTTTTTAATTATTATTTGTGAGCCTGCAGGCCCCTTGCTGCTGTTTTTCTTTCTTAATTGGCTCCTTGTGTGTGTGTGTGTGTGGATGTGCATGTGCCTGCCTCCCTCATCAGCAGCACCCCTGGTATTCAGTGCAGTAATTAGAACATCTAAATCTTCCCTCTGTGCCATCCAGACTTGGGGAAATTAGCTGTGATTGCCGGCACCAGCCTGCAGACGTGATGGATCCCAGATAAACGGGATTGCTCCTCGTTTTTCTGGGAAGCCCCATGTGGTTCAATGGCTTTGGCTGCTGTTGGATTTATGGAGGGTTGCACTCCACTGGAACCAAAGGTGGCTGAGCAAACCAAAGCCCTGGGTTTGGTGATGGCTCTTGAGTGAATCCTTTCTCCTTCTCCTCCTTCCCTGACCCCCTGCCGGCCTTGGCAGTGGGTTGGGCTCTTTGGGATATGGTGGGAAGAGCTGGAAAGGTGGCCCTTGTGCCCCACCACAGCCTGTGGGGGAGCAGTGGCCCCTCAAAAGAGCCCTGAATACCCCAAGACTGCCTGCATATATATATTATGTATATTATATATATATATATATACACTAAATAAAATCTATATAAATAAAAATTCTATATATATTTGTATAATTATTTATATGTATATTATATATACACTAAATAAAATCTATAGAAATAAAATTTTATATAGATTTATGTGTTTGTATATTTATTTATATGTATATTATATATACACTAAATAAAATCTATAGAAATAAAATTTATATAGATTTATATATTTGTATATTTATTTATATGTATATTGTATATACACTAAATAAAATCTATAGATATAAATTTTTATATATTTATATATTTATTTATATGTATATTATATATACACACTAAATAAAATCTATATAAATAAAATTTTTATATATATTTATATACTTGTATATTTATTTATGTGTATATTATATATACACTAAATAAAATCTATATAAATAAATTTATATATATTTATATATTTATGTATATGTATATATAAATGAAATTTATATATATTTATTTATATATATAAGATATATATTTATATATTTTTTTTATATAAATAAAATCTATATAAAATCTAAACCCTAAATATAAAGACTAAAACACGGGGGCTGTTTGGAGCCCTGGGTTTCCTGCCTTGCCCCCCAGGACACCGTTAGTTCTGCTCTCTGAGCTGGCAGCCGGGAGTGCCCATCCATCCCTCCCTGTGGCTCTGCCGTGTCCGGATGTTAATGGCCGGTGAGTAACGAGGTGGGGGCAGAGGAGGCTGAGGAGCGAGTATTGATCATCATTAATTGCTTGTTAAATGAGGTGAGGCGTTGGCCACTCACCCATTTCCTTACCACACGGGTTAAGTGGTGTCAAGAAACGCAGAATTTTTCTTTCTGAACTTTTCCTTTCCTCCTCCCTTTTCCCCCTCCCAGCCCAACTGGCAGGCAGGGATCAGCTCCACATCTTACCTTTCCCGTGCTTCCCAGATGTCTTTAATGTTCCTCTGCCTTTCCTTGAGGATGGTGGGGCTCTCTCACCACTCCCAATTTAAAAAATAAAAGCCAGGGAACCAACTTTGCTAATGACTTTGACTGGAATCATTAAGGACATCTCGGCATCATGGCTGCTCTTCTCTGCTTTTAGGAGGGATATTGATTGCTGTTTTAATTTAAAGCTTGGACCAAATCCTTCATTTTTCTCTGGGCTCCCCAGGAGAGCTGGTCCCTGTTTCTCAGGGGTGCAGCACAATGGAGGAGCAGGACAGGGATGAAGAGCCTTGAGCAGCATCAGGCACAGGGTGGGAGATTCCCTGGCTCTGCCCAGGGAAGGGGGAGCTGAGGGCTGTCAAGGACCTGCTTTGGGAGCCCTGAAAAACAGATAATTGAGGGGAAACTGCTTCAGAATTCGCCCAAGAGGAGGCCAGGGTGGCATTTGCAGTGGGGAGGTCTAGTGCTCTGAGTTCTCTCTGCTCTCATTAGATATTTTCCAATTGCTCTTACATATGCCTCAAAGGTTAATGTATGTTTGTGATGAGTGCACTTTGTATAAATGTTAATTAGCCCGGGTGCAATTCAAGGGATCCTTTCCCCCTCTGAAAGAAATGCTTTTTTCTGTATTTTTAGCCACTCTTTTATTAGTACTTATCCAGGAGATGAGAGCAAAGGCTTGGGGGCTGCAGGGTTTGGGTGTTTCGGGCTCCCAGAGCCACCTCGGGACTGGGACCAGTCTGGTCGTGGTGGGGTTGGGGCTGTTGGGTGTCACTGGGTGATGGAAAATGGGGCTCCTGGGTCATTCTCACCCTGGTGCTCTGCTGCTGCAGGAGACACGGACCTGTGCCCCCCCAAAAGCTCTCAGGGCCAAGGTCCTTCCATCCTTAAGCCCCATCCATAAATCCCAGTGGCTCCACATGGGTCTACAATGCAACTGAAATGCTCATGGATGGGGAATCTCCAGCCACAAACTTCACCTCCAACTTTTATGAGTTACCAGGAGCTGCTCTTCCATTTGCAGCTTGTGGGAGGGGGGGACAAAATGGGATTTCAATCAGTGGGAAGGGAGAGGCCATTTCCCAGCTCACATTAGCTGGTGATAATTGCTTTGAGAGCAGAGGTTTAATCTCAGATTTCACAGAGGAACGTCCCTCTCCCAGCGAGTTCCCAGCGATGTCTGTCCTCCGTGGTGACCAACCCCTTCCCCAAGTGCCACATCCACGGTCTCCCTAAAATCCAGAGCCCCAAAGTGGGGCTGCAGCTCCCACAGCTCCAAGGGCATCTCCTCCACCCCCGTGGGGCCCAGCCTGGCAGAACCCACAGTGGGGAGGGGGTGTCTCAGAGCAGCCCCCCCTCCGTGCCTCAACCACTGTATCTTTGCAACACAAAGGTCAATTGAATTCATTACAGTGTAAAAATGAAGTTCTCTGATTGATTGAAGGTTCCTCTTTAACACTCCAAGTAAATGTGTTGCTTTCACTTGATGGAATGCTTTAAAGGTCTATTATAAAATACCCTTTTATATAAGAAGTAATTTTTTTACATCATTTTTCTTTTCCTTAATTTTTCTGGGACACGATTATCCTCTCCCCCCCTCGCCTCCTTTTCTGTTTAATCGATTTTTTTGCTGCTTTTCCCTCCCCAGTGCAAAGCAGGGAGCCTTATTTAAAGGGGCACAGACATAAAATAGAGTGGTGTGATGGATACAATGGCTGGAAGATGAGATGGCTCCATCCATCTCAGGCTCCCCATGGCTCCCATCAGTCACCTGATCTCGGTTTTTAGGGTGAGAGAAGCTGGAGGACAGTGGGATGCTGAGCTTCCAGCACGATGTGGGAGGTTCAGTGCACCTTCCCCACACTCATACTGGGAAGGGGGGTGACGTGGGGGTCCTGGGGGTGCCAGCCCCCCTCCCCCTGTGCCAGCTGAACCCAGACTAAGCAGGAGCGAGCTGCTGGCACTGGATGGGCTGGTGCAGACACGGGAGGAAACTGGAGAGTTCCTTTTGGAACAGGTTATCCTGACACTGTCCACATCCAGGAGAGCCTTGCTGCTGATTCCTGGGAGTCACTGGGGATGTGGCAGCCAAAGGCAAACCCCTGAGCCAGGGAGCAGCAGCTGTACCCGAGCAGTGCCCTCTCTCCAGGAGGAGTTCGACACCAAAGCCCTGCTGCTCTTCCCACTTCGCAGTTCCCTCTCCCCAGTATTTGGGTTGCTGTGACCTTTCAAACAGTGGTTTGGCAAGCAGGGATGGTCTGCCCGGGCTGGGCTCACCTGCATGGCCCAGGGAACTCACCAGGACCATGTGCTTAATTCCCATATTAAGGGAAAGAAATCCTGGTGTCTGTGGGTGCCCAGGGGAGGGACAGCACAGACCTCCCTGTCTGCCGAGGTGCCAGTCCTCGGGCAGTGTGAGTAATGCTCTTTGTCAGCTCTGATAAAGCCTGAAATCTATCACCAACCCTTTCCTCCAAAGGTTTTGTTACCGAGAAAAGTAATTACAATTTGCCCTTAATTCCGGGAGTGTGCCTGGAAAACCGGCTGAGAGGAGGAGGGGGCTGCTGGTCCAGGGCAAAGCCACAGGCTCCTGCCACCTCTGGGACCCTGAGCAGCCACCTCAGGACCTTCTGGACCTGGAAATCGTGCGGGGAAGGTGACCAGGGACAGGTGGGGAGGTGGCTGCCCTCGAGCAGGTCCCGATGCTGCAGCAACTGGTCCCTCAGCAGCTCCTGGCCATGCTGGGGAGGTGAGGTACCCCCGTGGGCATCTCCACCAGTCCCTGCCCTGGACAGCTGGGCCTCTCAGCTGATGGATTAGGCAGAATTTGTTTTTCAAGCCCAGTTGTTCAGTGGAAAAAGGGGAAAAACTCTCCTTCTGCCTGTGGATGTGATGCGATGAGACATGTGACGGGGAAGATGAATTGAGGGCTGCATCTGAAGTGCCAGATACATAATCCATCCTAAATAGGCTTCATTAGTGGTAACAATTAAAGTTACCATTGTGGATTGGATACGTTTTCTATTAACTTTGCCCTTGTCTGCAGCTCGGACTCACCTCACAATAATGAGCTGTGTCACTTCTGATCTATTCCTCATAATAGCTCCTTTCTCCTCTAAATCGGGGCAAAATATGATTTATAGGTAGGGCTGTCGTCTGGGTGTCAGGCACCTGGCTTCCAGCAGCAGGAAGGGGGAAATGGGGGCTGGAGCTTCCAGCCTTTGGTGGCTCTTTGCAAGGAGTGACCCTCCTTGCCCTGCCCAGAGCTGTGGGCAGCAGGACAGCTGGAAACCTGCTCCTGTCCCCTCCACATCCAAATTCCTTTGTCTCAGTCAAGCTCCAAAGCTCTGCCACATGGAGACCAAGCCCCAGCAGCAGCAAAACCCCTCCTGACAAATATGTCCCCTCCTGACAAATATGTCCCCTCCTTGCAAGGCTGATTGTCATCTCATTATATCAATAGTGATTAGGAGAGGAAACTGGCAGTTAAATCCTCTGCAAGGTGTTTTGATGATAAATTGAGAGTGCCTGGTATAAAGTTTGTAGCATATTAAACTTGATTCTGGGTGGATAAAGCAGGAGGCAGCAGTGATGTGACCCTCTGTCCCGGGGCACCATGGTCTGGAGAGAGCTCAGGTCAGGAATCTTAGGAGTTTAAATAATTCTTTGTTATTTTTGTTTAATGTGAACCCCGTGTTTCGTGCAGGAGGAGCCAGGAGAAGTTCCCACTTGGTGTTTTTTTGTCGTGTTCCCCACCCCAGAGCTGTCCCAAGTCCTGGCTCAGCAGCAGGACTCTGGTGGGACAAGGACACCTCCCTGTCCCTGCAGGGTTTGGCTCTCCAGCTGGGTTGTTTGGAGAAAAAATATCCAGGAGAGGAAGAAAAACAAAAAACCCACAAGGAATCATGACAAACACATTCCATCAGCCCAAGTTAAACAGCCTGCAATGCTCTGGGACCTTTGCTGATAATTAAAAGCAGCACGGCGGCTCTTTGCTGGTGAGAATTTATTCTGTCACTTGACCTTAAAGCAGCCCCTGTGCCAGGCAGTGTCACTGGTGGGTGTCAGGGCTGTCACTGGAGTGTCACTGGTGTGGCTGCTGGGGGTTGTGTCCCTCTCCAGTGTGTCTGGACGGGCACTCAGGGCTGGGTCCTGTCACCATCTCTGGCTGTCACCTCTCCCTGTGTGCCTTCCCCGAGCAGTGACACTCCTCACTGGGGTTGTGTTGGAAGGATTCCCATCCATCCCAAGCCAAACCCTTCCCAGCAGCGAGGCTGCCAGCAGGCTGTTGCCATGGCAATGCGGGCCTGGAGCGGCCCCAGCAGATGATGATGATTATTATTATTATTATTGTTTATTATTTTAATCAGGGCCTGGTTTGCATTGTGGGAGCCAGAGCACTGTGAGGCCACTGCTCTGGAGGGTGGGGCTGGTGCTGGGTGTGGAGGGGAGGTGGGCAGCAACGAGGGGCTCTGGGGGCAGGAGGAGGGGGGGTTTGGTGTCCACACCAGCACTGTCTCTGCTCAGGGAGGACCAGTGATGGCAGAGGGCAGGGATGGCACTGGGCTGACCTGTGGATGCTCCAGGGGGTTCTGCAGCCAGAGCAGGATCCCCACCACACTGGGGCTGTGCTGGCACTACCTGGATGTCACCCCAGCCTGGGGTGCTGTGCTGGCACTGCCTGGATGTCACCCCAACCCCAGGGTGCTGTGCTGGCACTACCTGGCACGGGGGGACACCGAAGCCTTTGGAGGCAGGTGTGGCCCCTCCACCCGACCTCAGCCGTGAGAGAAGTTCCTCTCTGTGCAGGCAGGAGGCTCAGCAGCTGGTTGAGCACATCTCTCCTCCTGTTGCTGTCCACGCTTCGATGGTGGAGCAGTGCCAGGCTTGCCCAGGGGGACGTGTGGGTGCTTCAGGGGGTGTTGCACACGTTGGTGCTCCTTGGGTTGCAAGCAAAGGGACCGAATCTGTCAAGCAGAGTGGCATTACCTCCTGATTAGCTGGTTGAGCAGAGAGAAGGGGCTGATTTTGCTTGCCTGGGGCCGAAGCCGCAGCACCACACGAGCTCTGTGCAGAGCCCTGGAGACCCCAGAGAGCTGAGTGTGTGACCCCCACATTTGTCCCCACTCTTGGCCTTCTGAGAGGCAGGGGATGGGGGCTGTAAAGCTTCCCCAGCACCAGGGGTGTTCCCTGCCTGGGGTCTGTGCAGGGCGAGCGTGGGGTGAGGTTCCAGCCGTGCCCAGGACTCGCTCTCCTGCTTGGCACATCCTGCCTTGGTGACAGCCCAAGGTCACCAGGATGTCACAGCAGCCCTTGGAATTGAGATTTTTATCTTGTGGAGCTGTTCAGTGCTTTGCTCTCAAAGCCATCCTTCATCCCTCCTGAGGGAAGGGACTGCCTTGCCCAGAGGCGCGCGGAGCTTTTCATACCCATGGTATCAATCTCCGTGAGGGAAGCACTTTTATATTGGAGATCTGATGGAGGAATAAATTCCCCTAGAAGTAGAAAGCAGAAGCTAATAGGCCTTTTCACAATGAAAGAATAGATCTGCTGACAAAGGCATTTCCAGGGCATCAAAATAAACTGTATTTTCTGGCAAGACCGCGGCTCTTCCAGGGCTCTGCAGCAGCCCAGCCGAGAGTGGCCATTCCTGGGATGCCCAGGGCTGGTTCCTGAGCCCCACTGGGGTGACCCCATGTGTCACCCACACAGAGCAGCCCTTGCATGGTGCATCTTGGGTCAGTGATGTCCCTCCCGGGTTCTGGTCCCTCTGCCTGGGCACTCCCAGCCAGCACAGGAGCATCGCCCCATCCTGCCAGAGCCCTGCTCTGGGTCCTCTCCATTCTGGAATTCCTTGGTGGCTGTCAGGCAGGCTCCCAGTGCCTTTTTCATTTCCCCTTTTGGAAAAATTATATGTTAATTTGTCTTTTCCATCAATTGATTTTCCAGTTAAAAACCCACTCCCTGCCTGCCCTTGCTTCCCATCCCGCAGGAAAACCAGCCCTAGCAAGGCAATGGATACCCCTGGTGCTTAGGAGACCAAAATTTACTGAAGACTTTACTCCCAGTCCCCAGAGCGGGGGGAGAGGAAATGATTTGTCCAATTAATTATAAATGTTTTAATTTAAATGGCTAATGTAGAAGATAGTCAGATACAAACCAGCAAACTACTGGAGTGGTTTATGGGTCCTTGAAGACCAGTAAATGCTTGTTCTGGTTCTAAGATCACTCAAATGACTTTTCCTCTCAAATTCAGGGTAGGGTGCGGTGGGAGGCAGAGGGGGAGAGATTTCCTCTTGTATTTTACATACCTCCAGGCAAGCTGTGATAAATGTTTAGCAATTCCTTTCTTTGGATCTGGGAATTTGCCTTTGAGAAACACGGTCGTGTGTCCCCGGTGCTGCAGAGAGGTGAAAAGAGAAAACAGAGAGGAAGAAATCCTTTGGGTCAATGTCACCTCTTGCTGTAGGATCACTCCTCCACCTGCCTCATCCGTGCCTGTCAGCCTCCTTGATGTCTCAGCCCGTCACACGGAATGGTGCCGCCGGAATTCCGCAGTGATGGATATTCCAGGTACATCTGTCTGGATTCCCTGGCTGGAGCACGGCACCAAAGCCCTTCAAACAGGGCATTAATGAGCTGATTTACATGGGGACAGCTCCAACCTGCCCTTTATCTTGTCAAAAGCACAGAAATGCAGAGTTGTGAGGCCTGTTGTACAGAGAAATATCACCTGCAAGGGAGGGATCCCAAATGGAGAAACTTCCTGACTGACTGAGGGAGAAGGAGCCAGTGGGTCTGCTTGTGGCTTGAGCAGAGCAGATCATACAATCACAGAGGATCCTGAGCTGGAAGGGACCCACAAGGATCATCCAGTCCAGCTCCTGGCCCTGCACAGACACCCCAACAATCCCACCCTGTCCCTCAGAGCGTTGTCCAAACGCTCCTGGAGCTCTGTCGACCTTGGGGTCGTGCCCACTGCTCTGGGAAAGACTTGTCGAGCCAGGGCATTGCTGGCACCAGGATTTTCCTGCTGATTTCAGCTCCCAGCCCTGCTTGTTGCAGCTTCCAGCAGTTCACACCCACTGTTGCCATCACATTCCCTCCCACTCCAGAGCCCCTGTTCCCCTCCCTCTCCGTGACTCCCCCAGTGGTGCCGCTGCAAGTTCTTCTCCGTGGTTCCTATTTTGTGGCTGAGAAGGAGCAGACAGGCTGGGAGGGGGTAAATTGGACACCTAATTAATGCATTTTCTAGGTTCTTTTTTCCTCTCCTGTCTCCAGACCATCGTGCCCTGAAAACTATTTTCCTAGAGTTCTCTTTGTTGACCCCTAGAGCTCCGAAGCTGTTACCTAAACTAAATGGCTTTTCTTTTCATGCTCCAGCAAAATCCCTCTCGCTTCCAGCACAACCCATCTCCTCCCAGGCCACACAGAAACAATTACAGCAGCACAAGGTTTCTGGGCTCATAATTACAAGTCCTTGCCATGCACCAACAGGCTGAGCAAGTGAACCCGTGTGAAGAAATTTGGATTTTGGGGATTGGAGAGGGGTTTTCTGCTTTTCTGAAGCACCACTCCATCCTCCTCCAGGGCAGGCAGGAGTGTCGGGAGCCAGGGAGAACAGGGGTGAGCTGTAACCTGCCTTGTTAGAAAGCAGAAAGTCTCTCACAAATGGATTTCCAATTTCCCATCCACCTGCTTAGCCGAGACAGATTTCTTGCTTTTATAATTACTTTTTGGGTAGTTACAGGATCTGGTATCCAGGCAACTTGATGCCTCTTAAATCCCCTTGTAAATCTGTTTTTTTCTGTTGAGTTTGAGGTGTTGGAGAAACATTAACCAGTCCCTTAAGGCAGGCACTGCTTTCTCCACGGCTGTTTCTCTTCCCCAAAGCCTGCTGGATACATACGGTGCCGTGACAGATTTGGGGGTTCAAGTCTGGGATGCAGCAGCTCCCTACAGGCTCTGTGTGGCACCTCTTGGTCTCATTTCCAGTAAGATACTGGTCAAAACAGGCTCTGCCAGCAGTGCATCTTGCCTTCCCAGCAGCATCCCAAGGCACCCATGGCTTCAGTGTGTCCCTGCTCCATGAGCCATTCGGGCACATGCTCAGGACCTCTTCATTCTGGGGCTGTTTGTGCCCATCCAGGCCAGGGCAGGCTGTAGATGCTTTTATCAAAGCAGATCCACAGTCACTCACTCTGGACTGTCCATCAGGGCTGGTGCAGGAGCAGGGCTGAGGGTCACCCAGGCTCATCTCCCCACCCTGCAGGGCTGCACAGGGACCGAGCTCCGGCTGTCCCCTCCTTCCATTTATTCACATTTCCATGGACAACCGGGGGAGGAAGGAAGGAGGGAAGGGAGGGATGGCACACACTGCTGTTCCAGGCCCCACCAGTGCCTTCATTACCATGCAGGGAGCACGGGTAAGTCAAGCCACCCTGCAAAAGGTCACCCATCAACACGCGCTCCGAGGCTCTGACCTGTGCTGGGGAAAGTGTAATTTAATTAACTCCAGTGTCACTGTTCACACGCTGGAGTCGCTGGAGATCTGCAGGAGGGTCACATCACAGGTGCTGCTGGATGCCCTGTCCCACCACCTGGCTCCAGCCCTGTCCCTGTGCCCCCCAGGCTGGGTGTCCTTCAGCACAGAGACGGCGCCTGGGCTTGGAGCTGCCGCTTGTGGTCGTGGTGGCAACAATTAGACCATCAGTCAATAAACTAATACTCTCATTTACAGTCATTAGGGACTGCGGATCCAAGCATCTGCTTCTGCTAATGAGTTTAAAAGTTGGCTAAATATGGCAGACCTGCTCTCGTGGAGATGGAAGCAACAGGAGCTCGATGCGGAATTGGGATCTGGTGAACACGACATCAATTTTAATTAGCAAGTGGCTGCAGTTTCCCAACTAAACCAAAATAAATGGGGGAAGGGAGGGTGCTGCAGGATGCTCGGGGCTCATTCTGGGGGCCAAGCTGCCCAGATTGGGGGCCCCAGGCTGAGAAAGTTCCATGGGGGCCCTCCAGGCACCGGGGGTTTGGAGCCCGGCTCGTGCTCAGCCCTGGCTGCGGGAGCAGCCCTGCTCAGCTGTCACACATATCTTTTAATCTGGTGAGGAATCATTTATTTCCACCTCCAGGCCTAACACGGGCTGCCAGGGGGATGCTGGAGTTTGAAAAGCCCTATCATAGATCTGTTGTAGCTCGGAGAGAAGGGAAAAAGCTTTTCCTCTAAATGACTGTAAATGTGTTTTGCTCGGAGCCGGCGGCTCACGGGGGGCCGGCGATTTGTGAGCTGCTGTTTGACCTGGTTGACAGAGGCCTCCATCACCTGTCACCTCCCAAGGCCAGTGCACCACACAGCGTGGTTTGGGGGTGAGGAGGAGCAGCCTCTTCCCTCAAGGCCTCTAAGGGTGGACGGTGGGATTTTAAACCTGGACATGTTCCCTGTGATCTCACCGGACAGGGGATGAAACGCTCCACAGAGCCCCCTCCAAGCAGCACCACTGTTTTCCTGATGGATCCATTCCTGGACAACACCAGGCACCACATCCTGCAGGAATTTCGTGTTTCTCAGTGCAGGTTAAAACAGCAGATAAAAAGAACCATTTGAAAAGTCCTTTTCCCTTTTCTCGTGCGCTCTTCAGCGAGGCAGATTGAGGCATTACCAGCTGTCAGGGATGTTTTAAGGCATGGCCTGCTCGGGATAAAAGCAAAGTCCAGACACGGGATTTGGCCTCCAGTGAAGATTTTCTCTCCCTTATTTTATGAAGTGATTTTTTTTGCAGTACCTACAGGAATCTACAGATCCAGAAAGGCCCTTATGAGTGAGGGACTGTGGCACGGACTGAGCGCTTTTAGGTGGCTGTGCCAGGCCAGATGTGTGCAGCTGGTGGGTAAAGCAGCTGTAGGATTGGCATTGATTGCATGGAAAGGTCAGGGTTTCCAGGCAGAGACCCCCAAACAGCATCCTTAACGGGGGGATAACTGAGAACTGGCTTAGGGAGGCTGGGATAGGGGAAAACCTCTTGCTCTGCAATAAAAGCCTGGCAGATACAGAACAGGGGAGAGTTTGACAGTGTTTTATGCAGAGGGAGGAGACCCAGAGGCTGCCCAGGGGCTGCCTGGGGGGTACCCAGTGAGATGCTGGAGAGTGGATGTGCATGAAGATACGTCTGCTCCACCAAGGGCTGGAATTTTGGGAGCTGGTGGTCAGCAGAGCCAATCCCGAGTCCTGGTGGGGGGAGCCAGGGAAGGAATGAGCAGCAGTGGGAGCTGGGAAGCAGCAGCCCAGGCCCTGCAGTGTGCTGGAGGAAGACTGAGCGCTGCTTCTGTAGCCAACGCTCTTGATGCTCTTTTTAATACATATATTAAAAGGGTGATAATAAGCGAATCCGTCAGTTATGCAAATGAGTGGCAATTGCATCTTGAAGAGCATCCCACAGTTTAATTACATCATAATTGCAATGTAACACTTTAATTACCATATGCATCACCAAATCATGAGCCCTGTTTCTAATCTCTCCACTAATATTTCAAATCAAACAGATTGTGCCGGGCCCGGCGTCGGGCCGGAGAAAAGCAAAGCACGTGGAAGTGCCGGATACATCCCAGCACAGGGGGATGGAGGGTTGGGAAGGGGCTTCTCTGTGTCCCTCACAGCATGGCTGTGCTGGTAGCAGATGGCTGGATGAGTGTTCTTGGCTGGAGCATCCCAGGGAGGTTGGCAGGGATGTGCCAGAGCCCATGTGTGCCCACGGCCCCTGGAGCAGGGACAGCCCCGACTGGCACATGAGGGGAGTGAGGTTGCCATGCTGGCCACTGCTCCAGGATATTCCCAAAAGTGCTGGTTTAGCCCTAGACCCACTCAGTCTCCATCCCTGCCCATGTTTGGAGTGATCACAGCAGCCAGGTGAGGCGGCTGCTGGGATAAAGGGATGGAGATTTGTACGTTCGGAAGAAGCAATTCAGTGAAAATGCTGCCCGTGGTCCTCCCTTCCCCACCCAGCGCAGGAAAATGAATTTCACATTCTCCTCCTCGCCCTGGAGAGGGAAACAATAAAGCTTTCTGAGGCACAGCTTTAGCTGGAGGCCTGGGAATTTGATTTAAACCAGTTGATTCCATAAACCTCCCCAGTTTGCGTGCTTTACTTTTCCTCCCATCCTACTTCTCTCTTTCCCCCATGAAACCACATCTAATAAGTGACTTAAGTAACAGATTGGCTTAAAAGGGCCTAAAATTCACATCTGGGGACTAAGGGAGGGATGTGTTTAGGCAGAGATGTGTGTGATGGAGTGATGGATGAGGAGAGGAGCGTGCTGGGGAGGGGACACTCTCCCACCTCTGTGGCATCCCTGGCATGGAATGTTAGTGCTGGGAAGGGGCTGAGGGCTCTCAGCTCTCAGGGTGGGGCCAGGGTGGCCTCCCAGCCCCTCCCAGCAGTGCTGCTCTTGCTGCAGGTTGCAGCTGGCTGGTTTGCTGCGCCGGGAGCTGGCAGTGATTTAAAATCATCCCGCGCTAATCCATATAAATTCTTCTAATCGTGGATTTAATCTTTTAAGCGCGCGGTAATTAAATTACACACCAGTCAGAGGCACATCAGCAAAAGGTGTGAGGTTTGCAGGCCCCTGGGCAGCAGGAAGAGCTCCAGGACAACCCCAGGGCCAGGATGATCAGTTGTTCAGTTCCTCCACTGCTTCCTTGTCATTAGTTTTTCCCTTTCTGTCTCTTTTTCCCAACAGAATCATTCAGGCTGGAAAAGCCCTCCAAGACCATCGAGTCCAACCTGTGCCCAATTCCCACCTTGTCCCCCAGCCCAGAGCACTGAGTGCCACCTCCAGTCCTTCCTTGGACACCTCCAGGGATGAGGGCTCCACCACCTCCCTGGGGAGCCCCTTCCAATGTTTAACAACCCTTTCCATGAAGAAATTCCTCCTGATGTCCAGCCTGACCCTCCCCTGGCACAGCCTGAGGCCGTTTCCTCTTGTCCTGTCGGACAAGGAGAAGCAGGAGAGGAGAAGATGCAGCCTCAGAAGGAGCTGATGGCCAGGAGAGGGCATGGAGCATCTTCCACATGCTGGGACACCCTTGGGAAGTGGGAGGAGAGCAGGAGGAAATCACACCCGAGCTCCCTGAGCAGGACACTCTGATGGGCTGGTGTTAATGGAGGGACACACTGTGACACCAGAAGCACATTAACAAATTAAACTTTGGTGGTGGGAAGGGGAAAGTCGAGCTGAACTGCGAGGTGGGGAGATGACTGACTTCGGGAATGTGACAATTACTGTACTTAGCGGTTTTTTAACGTTAGGAGGCAAATAGGAGCGTGTATTTAATTCATTAAAGCAGTATGAAGTGGCTCCCTCCATCCCGGTGCAGTTAATCGGTGCTCAGTGTCTCCTAATGAAGGGGTCCCTGTAAGGTCAGCCCGATGCTCGTTAGCTAATCGGAGACTTATTTGTTTTGCAAATTGCTCTCCCATTTTGAACCAACGCGCAGTAATTTCCGTGGTGGGGAAGCAGGAGAGAGTTCACAGGGCTGAGTTTTGAAGCCCTCAATCTGTCATTGGGAGGAGGATAAAAATAGCCTGGGAAAGAGAAGGAGGAGGCTGCTGGGTTTGTTCCAGGGAATCCAGGCCAGGAACGTGGGGAGCGAGGGGTGGCTGGAGGCTGTGTGGGCAGTGGCACCATCCTGCACATGCCAGGGCACTGGGGAGCATGTGGGTGACACTGGAAGCTCCTCACCTTGCCTGGCTGGCACCACTATCCTGCTCTGCCCTGCCCTTTCCATCCTCCTCCATGGGGGACCCTGTGTGGTCCATGGGGGTCCTGCTGCCCTGCCCGTGTCCTCTGCCCAAACACCTGCATCCTCAATGCACAGAAATGGGAGGGGAGGTGCACAGACACCTGTTTCCAGGGATGGCAGGTCCCTGCTGGGTCTGGCAGAGGTGGGAGTGGAGCTGTTCCGGGCAGGGACACAGCAGGACAGCACCCGTGGGGATTTCTGGCTGGAGGGTGAGCAGTGGGGACACCCCTCCTACACCCAGAGAGCCTGAGACGAGGCCAAAGCCCGAATTAGCTGTTTAAACCCTTTTCTTTCTCTCCCCGAGGCAGCTGAAGCTCTGGCTGCTGTCCTGAAGCACAGAAGGTCTGCTGTGTCAGGGTGTTCGTGTTTATCTTTGATGGAAGAGGCATCTCCCACCCTTTCCGTGGGTGAGGACCCTCCTCCCTTCTCCCTTGGGTTGTTTATTTTACAGCTGTGCCCGTGGGAACGAGCTGCCTGACAAGGTGTCCCTCTGCATCCTGATCCCTGTGACACTCCTCGCTCCCTCCTCACCCTCCTGCCTCCCCTGAGCCCCCAAGGCTGGAGGGGGCCAGGACGGACCTGGAAAAACAGGGAAGAAACCCTGCTTTTTGTGCCTGAAGCACAAAAGCAGAGTGATGTGTAAATTGGGGCTGTCAGCCTTTCCTTCCCAATCCATCAGGCGGGAGCAGCCGCTCTCCCCTATCCCGCGGGAGGGTGATTGAGAGCCCAGCGGCCCCGTCGCTCCCGATTTCCCTCAGAACCCGAGGAACCAGGAGCCAGAGCAGAAGGCAGGAGCTCCCCGTGCTCGTGCTGGGGCTGCTGCCCTGGCTCTCCGGTGCCCGACCTTTGGCTGTGAACTTCCAACAGGGATTTTCCCCCGGTTCCAGGGCAGGACGACCGGGAGAACCGTGGGCAGATCCCGGCTTGTCCTGCCTGCCCTGCTCGTTCTGCTTGGCAGCCACTGGCACTCAGTGCAGTGCAGGGGGAGAAAGAACCTTTATTTTCCAATATCACAGGCCAAAAATAAACCCCCAACCTTTATTTTAATTTCCCCCCTGAAGTAATAATGCCCACGGTGTAAAGAGAGCATTCCACCGAGGCAAGAATTTTTTTTCCCAAATGTCATGGAAATGGAGGAATTTCAGCAACTGCATTTGTGTGCAAAAGAGGAGAGAAAGTAGATTAATTTTAAAAGGTTACATTGATTGCAGTCAGGCATGAGCCTGCAGCAAGGAGCCCTGTGCAATTCCCACCCCGAGGTGGGGGAGCAAGCTGCTGTCCTCTCCAAGGGGACATTTTCGCCCCAGCATCTCCCCAGGATGCTGAGGCACCCCCAGTGCCACACACCAACATTCCTTCACTCTGTGGGGGAGTGAGAGGACCAAACACACGTGACCCTGTACAGCCCTGGCTCCTGAGGCCTCAGCCATCAGCACATGAGTCCTCATTGAGCTTGGGGTCAGTGGTGAGGAGTTCCCAGGGAACTTTTACCAGGCTTTTATTTCTCTGCAGGATCCCTGACATCTGGGAAGAGCTCCTGATCCTTCAAGGTGATGAAGGTGATTTCCTGCAGCTGTATGGACACAAAGAATGTGCTCAGAGGCCCCGTTTCCAGCCACGTTGAGGGAGAGGTGAGAGCCTGCCATGGTGGTGGAGCAAGTCGAGTTCAGTGGGGTCTCTCCAGCCCAGTCTGGGGCTGTTTGGGGGCTGCAGCCCCTCTTGACTCTGCTCCTGAATTCATGGGCAACCGGCTGTGTTTAGAGCTGCCTCTTGGAGACCTGCCTGGTCCTCCCTGGTGCACACTCTTCCAGCATCTCCAGAAACCTTGAGTTTGGTTAGTTCCTGGAGCAGTTTGTAAGAACCAGAGAGTGGCAAAGGCGGCCTGGAAGGGTCAGCAAAACCCGTCTGCTGCACAAGGAAAGTCTCGCAGCAGATGGGATCTGTGATCATCACCAGAGGAGTTTGGTGTCTCCCTGCTCACTCCTCAAATGTTCTTGGTCCCTGGGATAGCTCTGCTGATTTGGCCTCACTTTAGTAGAGATGGACCCAGTTACCTTCTTCACGCTCTTGCTGCCCTTGTGTTACACCGTCTGGCCATCGGCCTTGGCCATGGGGTTGGGATGGACACGGGCTCTTGGGGAGTCTTTTTTCCTTGCCACCAAGGCAGCTCTGGTGCCGGTAGCAACTTCCACCTTCTTCCAGGCCAGCAGGACATAACCCCGAGTGGCCACTTGCCATCGTGACTCATTTGTTTCCCTCGCGAGGCCTAGAGTTGGGGGCAAAGCAGAAAACAAGAGTCTGACTCTCTCTCATGAGAACACGAGGGGATTTTTAAACCCAAATTTCCCTCCCCAGAACCCCTTTTTTCCTCTTCCCCATGGGACCAACCCCTGCTTGGCACCAAGGCCGGCGCACGAGCCACGGCCGCCGTCATCGCCGCGGCCTTTCCCGTGTCGAAAGCGAGCCGAGGCTGCCCTTGGCTGCCCCCAAAGCCGTACCCGTGTCTGCACATCAATACCCATCTCCAGCAGGCACCCTCGGAGCTTGAAAGCCCTTCCTTCCCCACGGGGTCGTGCCCCATCAGCGTGGGGGTTCCCCGCGCCGCCCCAGCCGCGCCGGGGCTCCGGGGCTTCAATCGCAGGAAGGAGGAAACGCTTCTCCTTGATCGGGAGGGAGAAGAATAGCGAGCGGCAGGTGGGGTGCGGATGAAAGGCGGCCGGTTCTCATTCTTCCCCCCGCCCCGGGGCGATCTGCCCCTTTCTCTTTGCGAGCCATAATTGCGTGGCACGGCCACAGATGAGTGTCACGGCCACAGACGAGTGTCACCTCCACCAAAGCCCGAGCGCGGCGAGGCCACGGCTCCGGGCTCGCTGGCAATGAGCGGGGAGGAGGCGAGGAGGCTTTTGATCCCACTCTTCTTCCTCTGAAGAAGAATTATCAGGCTCTGAGGAAGGTGTTTCTCAGGCTCGAGCTTTCCCTCGCTCTGCAGAGGAGACCGACTGCTGCTCTGCCATTGCCAGGGGTTGCAGAGCCGGTCCTTCCCCCAGGAGATGCCAAGGTGAGACCCAAACCCATCGCCCAGCCATCACCATGGTGGACACCTCTGTGACCCTTCCTGACGTGGTCCCTGACTTTTGGTGGCTTCTGCTCCTAGAGGTCACGCTGGAGACAGCCCAGCCTGGCTTCCGGAGCCCCTGGAGGTGTTGTGACACCTCAGCATTGTGGTTTCCAAGCCCAACAGCCGTGGCGGGGCACAGCTCCACTTCCCTGTGTTTTTTCAGGTGCTTCCTCTGGCTTTGCTTTCATTAATTTATCACACGTGCACAGAGCGTAAGTGGGCTCAAACCTCCATTTCCAGCAGCTGAAATCCAATAATTACCCAGAGTATCCCACCTGGAGAAGTGTTCCCGGCTGGTCGGCAAATTGTGAAGAAGTTCACTGTGTCCCTTAGAGCGAGAAATTATCCTGGAGTGTAAGTTATGGCTCCAGCAGCCTCACAGGTACAAAAAATAAAATTAAAGGGGTGGGTGAGGCAGAGATTTAAATGATGCTGTAGAAAACACAGAGCAGGGGAGACCTTGATTTGAGATAACTGGGGGATTCCTTTTTCAATGTATGGGACCTTCAGCAGTGTCTGAAGGAGATGAAAGGGAAAAAAGTGGCACAATGGGAGCCTGGGAGCATCATCTCTCCCAGGGCAGGAATCTCACAGCTGAAGTCCTTCTCCCTGCATTGGCGTGATGCAGCACAACATCATCCCTACAGCTGGTTGGTATTTTTGGGGGGCTATTTTGTCCTATTTTTAGGAAATGCCAGCGTGGATTGGGAACCTTTTTTGGGTCTGGGAGGGAAAAGGTCAGCCTGAGCAAATTTCTCAGCCCGGACTGAAAGCAGAGAGGGGTGAAGCAGTTTCCTTGCTGGTTTCCAGACAGACCCACTCCAGCTTCAGATGGAGCTAATTAAAGTGGTGACATTTTAAAGACATGATGATGTGAAATCTCTTGCTTCGAGCCAAGTCTGGGCCCTTTTCAGAGTTCAATCCTGCTGCCCAGAGTCCCCAGGAGCGGCACAAGCAAACTAAGAGGGTGATGGGTTGTTTTTAATGTAGTATTTTTTATATGGTGCCAGCGAGTTTTTAGTCTTTGGAAGAATTCTGTAACATCAGGCTGCTGGGGCAGAGATCCCCCCAAAAAACAGAACTCGCTGGCTCAGGTGCCTGTGGCAGTGTTTGAGTTTTGCCTCTGCTGTGTGTTACCTTTCCTGGGATGGGAGAACAGGGGAGGGGAAGTCCCAGCCCCTCGGGTGCCCGGCACACCCGGGTGCCACCAGGGCAGCAACAGCCAGGCCCCAGCTGGGAAAAAACCAATAATTTGGGGATAGACTATTTCACTAGGTTAGAGAAGAGGTGAAGCACCCTGAACTCTGCCCCAGCAACACTCACAGGGTAGGTGAGGGGCTGGAGCTGATCTGGTGGGTGTAGGGATGGAGCTGAGCTGGTGGGTTTGAGATGGAGATGAGCTGGTGACTGTGGGGATGGAGCTGAGCTGGTGGGTTGGGGATGGAGGTGAGCTGATGGGTGTGAGGATGGATCTGAGCTGGTGGGTGTGGGGGTGAAGGTGAGCTGCTGGGTGTGAGGATAGTGGCCTCACCCCGGCTGAGACATTTTCTGCTCCGTCATCCTGAGTTTTCTGCTCTGTTTTGCCAGACTGTTCCGGGGAAGGCGGCTGTGCCTCTCAGCGCGTTCCCCCAATGCCATCTAGTGTCTGCTCCGGTGGCCCCGGACAGTTATTTTAAGGCATCTGAGCTGATTTATTACCGAAGGCTCTTTGAGGGCCAACAGGCTGCCCGGGCTGATTATTAACAGCAACACGGATAACTACCCAGTGGACGCGCAGGCTGGGCTGGATGATTTTTATTATCTCTCCCGTTTCGCACTAAAAGCCCACCCCGGCAGGATGGAGTGTGAGGATGCAGTGCCACCTCCGGGGTGATTAAAGTCTTTCAGCCTTCAGCCACCGGTCTCGTAGCCCCGGCATCACCTGAGGCTTAATCACTCAGAAAAGTGCTGTCATGTCCTATTGTCGCCGTATTGGGAGCGCGACCTCTTTCCCATTTAGCTGCCATCTCAAAATAATGTGACTCGCCGGGGGACAGGCGTGACTCAGGAGACTGGTAATGGGATATAAAGACTCTGACCTGCGGGTCACCCATTCGGATGCCGCCAAGGTCGGCGGGAAGGACAGAGATGTCATTTGCGCGGTGATTATTTGGCCAAACAACCCAAAACAAGCGCTAAGGGGCCCATCAGCGGCAGTCAGCAGGGCTGAGGGCTGGGTTGGACTCTGCTCCTACTGGGAGAGCATCCAAGTCCCCCAACCCCTCCCTGAGTTTTGGGACTGTGCGACTGCCCACGGCCCACTCCAGCTAAGGAGTTCTTCCTTTCTTCCTTTGCCTCCATGGTCTGCACAGGCTGAGACACTCTTATTTCAGCCTTTTTAGGGTCAAAGTGCCACAGCAGCATCTCCCCCCTGTGCCCCACTCATCTGCTCTCAGTGCAGAGAAAGGTTTCGCAGCCCTTGCTCTGCTCCCCACCATCAGCTGCCATGATTTAGGTCCCTGAGAACCTCATCTCCATCCCCAGCCACCGCTGACCACGTGAATTTATCTCCTCGGTAAGCAAACCACCTCATGGAGGCAGTTTGAGTGTGTGATTAATTAAGGTCTCCCTAGGAATGAGGTTACTCCCTGCAGCCTCACGTATAAATCCATGATTTATGGGTGCTGGGTCAGGCAGGGTTTGCCTGCTCTCATCCAGACAGGCCACGAACACAGGTTTTCCATGGAAAAGCTTCTAAAGGACCCCGTGGGATGGGGAGTGCAGCTGGCAGCACGCTGGGGAGCCACAGGGCTGGGGAAGGGGGGTACCAGGGCTGAGCCAGTTTGACCCCAACATCCAGGAGTGCTCACACCACTCTCCCGGCGGCTGAGCCAACATCCAGCCTGCTCTGTGTGTTCAATTTTCACTAATCTGTTTGGGTTTTCTTAATTATCTACAAACAAACACGGTGCCTTCCTCTGGAATAACCATGGTGGTGGGGACAGGGAGCTGTGCCAAGATCCCTTCCCTGCCGCTCACCCCGCTCCAGAACTTCACCCAGGACCTGTTTGTGTGTCTTGATCCAGCCCTGCCAAGCAGCATCTCCGGCAGCAGCAGCGATTCCTGCTGAGCTGGTGTGGAAAAACCTTTGCAGTCACCGTGTGCTCTGGAGCTGGAGGAGGGTTTAAACACGAGGATATTAAATAAGACGAAAACAGCCCTTCCTTTCCCCGCTGGTTTCTGCTCTTTCATGCTGCCAGAGCCCTCGGGTCGTGTCAGGGCCTGGCTCTCCGTGGGCTGACAGGTTTCCTAACTCCCCTCCCTGCACCGTCAGCACAGGATCGGGAACAGCAAATTCCAGTTGCAGCAGCTGGAGGAGGCGGAAGCCCAGCACCAGCCAGTGCCTCTCGGGAGCAGCCCCTGGCTTTGTCCCCCAGAACATCCTCAGGAGCATCAGCGAGCTGGAGAAAACCCTGTGCAGCAGGAAAATGCGTCTGGTACCGTTCACCTGCCTCCTCCAGAGCTGGCTGTGGTGTTTGATTCATGTCAGCAGCTTGGCTGGTGACTGCGGGATGAATGACGCTATATAAATGCAAAGTGTTATTAATATTTCATGTTGTAGTGAAAATGTACTAATAGGGCTTGTTCCTGGAAGATAAAGTGCTGCCATTAATACACCTCCGTGTCCCCAGCACCGGGGACTCACCTGTGGAGGGGTGGAGGGGCTCTACCTGGAGCAGAAAACGCCCATCTCACCTGGCAGCTCCCCAGAAGAGGGGATTTTAACCCAGAAAGCCACAAGAGCCTCTTCAGACACCCATAAAATTAGGGGCATGTGGGGCAGAACATCCCCCCACCCACTGCTGGGTGCTCTGGGCCCTCCCTGCCTGCCCATGGGGGGACACAGCCCCTGGGAACTCCCTTCACGGCACAGCCACTACACAGGCACGTTAAAAAAAAATAAAAATGGGCTTGTTTGATTTCAAACTGCAGAACTCTTCCCTGGAGCCATCCGCAAACACTGGTAATTTACTTTACAGCTGTTTAGATTTGTTTCTCTGCTTTTTTTTTTTTTTTTTAAAACCCCAGCAGAATTGCAAATGAAACGTGTGTTTGCTCCTCAAATGACTCCGGCAGCACCTGAACTCCTGCACCCCAAACCTTCTCCTTGGAACCACACCTGCTCCTTGGACCCCCACCCCTCTGACCCCCAGAGCCGTGAGACAGGGGCCAGACCTCAAAGAGGGGGTTCTCTGAGCTGGGGGCTCATCTTGGGAGGGCTCCGTGTTCTGGCATCAGGGAGGGGTGATGGGGAAGAGACTTGTGCCAGCTTGCAGGCGAGGGGAGCATAGATAAGCAGTTTATTAATTCCCAGTAAAATAATCGGCTGCCACCCACTTCTCAGAGGGTGGGGAGGGATAAAGGCTCTCCTAAAGTATTGCCATGGTGCAAAGTTTGAGTAAAGAAAGGATTACGAAGGGAGGTGTTCGACTGAGCAGCCCCTGGTGCCGTGGGCAGGGGCTCCCAGGGCTTTGGCCGTGTTGGAGTAAGGGCAGATGGGTGCAGGGAAGGGATGGAGGGACCCCAGGTTGTACTGGGCACCCCAACATCCCTGTGGCATCTGAGAGCACACAGCCCTTCCCTGCACAGCAGCAGGGTCAGGCCCCACGCTGCGGGGCCGCCCTTCGCCTCGGGAAATCGGGCAGCTCATGGGACACGTGGGGATGTGCCTCGAGCCTCATCCCTTCCCCCTGGGAATCTCCTCCTCGCTCCCAGGAGCCCGGGAATGACTCATGTGGTGCCTCTTGCACAGGAGATGCGTTCCTGCCAAGAACAAGCTCCGACCTGCAGCAGCGCCGGCCTCGGTGAGGGACACCTCGGGTGAGTGGCGTGGGGACCCCGTGCTGCCCTGGGGATGTGGGGCTGGGGCTGGGGGAGGGCATCTGCCCACCCTGGCCCCGGGGTGACGGGCACATCCTGCGCTGCTGCCAGAAACGTGCACGGAGGAGGAGGAATCGGGGGTTTGTGTGTGTCCCTGGAGAGACGGGACCCACCGGCTCCCACAGCCGGGACGTGCAGCGGGATGTCTGTGTGAGCAGGAGCACGGGCTGGGCCGGGCTGCAAAGAGCAGGGGATGTGTTCACCCCTGAGAGCCCCTGGGCGAGGGGGAATCTTGTTATTTTACTGATAATGAAATATTTAAGGAGAGTCGGTGCCAAACGCAGCCCCACTCGGCGCGTGGGGTGTGTTCCTCCAGCACGGCGCAAACCAGGCTCAGATCAGCCATGAAGGGGCTGGCGAGCACTGATGGTTGTGGCCACCCAGCCCCGGGTCAGCTCCTCGGCGTTGCAGGGGCCGTGCAGCCCCCCCAGCCCACCCAGTGCCTCTGCTCTGACACGGGGCACAGTCGGCCCAGGGCTGGGAGGGCAGAGGCACCGGCAGATTCCAGCGGTGGGAGAGGACGGGGCCGGGTGAGTCACGGCCCGCCTGCTCCTCGTTGTTATCCGCCCCGGCCAGGCCTGGCAACGTAGGGAAAATTAATAACAAATACCTGGGCAACGAGGCAGGAGCTGGGGCGGGCAGTGCAGGATGGGGGCTGAGCCGTGGGCAGGAGCTGGTGGTGGCTGGAGGATGCCGTGGCTGCAGCAGAACCCCAGGCTTTGCCAAGTCCCCCTCTCTCCAAAGTGGGAGACGGTGCTCGGTGGAGACACATCACCTGGACCAGGTCTGTGCTGGGGCACATGTTGGTGGGGTCCCTGCATGTGATCGTGGGCCAGAGAGGGTGCCAGGAGCTGTGCCTTGGGGCACACGGGGGCTGCAGTGGGGGCCTCTCGCTGCTCCTTGGTGACACAGCGTCTTCCCTCTCCCCAGGCCAGCTAACGGGATCGGGGAGCCATGAACTGGAGCGCCTTCGAGGGGCTCCTCAGCGGGGTCAACAAGTACTCCACGGCCTTCGGCCGCATTTGGCTCTCCCTCGTCTTCATCTTCCGCCTGCTGGTCTACGTGGTGGCGGCCGAGCGGGTCTGGAGCGACGACCACAAGGACTTTGACTGCAACACGCTGCAGCCGGGCTGCACCAACGTCTGCTTCGACCACTTCTTCCCCGTGTCCCACATCCGCCTCTGGGCCCTGCAGCTCATCCTGGTGACGTGCCCGTCCCTCCTGGTCATCATGCACGTGGCCTACCGGGAGGCCAAGGCGCAGAGGCTGCGCAAGGCCGGCGGGGACGGCTCCCGCCGCCTCTTCACCGACCCCGGCAAGAAGCGGGGCGGGCTGTGGTGGACGTACCTGCTCAGCCTCATCTTCAAGGCCGGCGTGGACGTCACCTTCCTCTACATCTTCCACCGCCTCTACAGGAACTACACCCTGCCCCGGCGGGTGATGTGCGAGCTGCCCCCCTGCCCCAACGTGGTGGACTGCTTCATCTCCCGGCCCACCGAGAAGACCATCTTCACCCTCTTCATGGTGGTCACCGCCTGCGTCTGCGTGGTGCTGAGCCTGGTCGAGGCCGCCTACCTGATCGGCAAGCGGTGCCGGGAGTGGCTGCAGGCCGGTGGTGGGCAGAGCCGGCGGCACAGCCAGGACTGCCCGCTGCCCTGCGCCGAGCCCGTGGGCACGGCGGGACAGGTCTTCCACGGGGTGGACTACAAACCCCCCACGGCCACCATCCCGCCCACGGCCTCCTGCCCCAGCACGGCGTCCGAGGAGGAGGCTCTTTCCTAGAGCTGCCTCTCACTCACCATGCACCTTCATCCCCCTCTTCCTCCTCCGTCCCCTGGCGCAGAAGCGCTGGTGGTGGCAGTGCCCTGGAGTCGGGCTGTGCCCGAGGAGTCTCTGCTTCTCCTCTTCTGGGGAAGACATGTGACATCGTCCTGCTGAATTTGGGGTAAACCACATGCTGTAGGACACGTGCAGTGCCCGAGAGCCATGGGAACAAGCAGCTCCGTGGCAGCTGTGACCTGGCAGCAGTGCCCAGACTTTGAGCATGTCCCAGCCAGGACAGACACCCCGATCCCCCAAAGAACCCATCTCCCTGTCCCTCAGCCTAAATCAGCCACAGCGCGGGTGCCAGGGCCATCTCAGACTGATGCAATGGTCATTAATAACACTCATTAGCCGAGTGGGGACAAGAGCAGGTCCTGGTGCCGCAGCCACCGCCGGGAAGCGCAGGCGTGAGGATCCAGCCGGGCAGGCAGCGCCCGCCGTGGGCTGCTGGATCATCCTGCCTGGCCAGAGGAAAACACCCCAGCAGAACAGCTGAGTACAGGAGAGGAAAAACACCCCAACCATTGATTAAACAGTAACATTAAATGGCAGAATCTGATCTCATTTATTGCTGTAATATGTCGCGCTGGGCCGTGACGTGAGCGGCGCTGTCCTTTTGGAGGCCATCACTGAGCATTAGCTGGGACGAATAATTCACAATAATTTCATGGCAAATGCACTCGTAAGTAACATCAACATCGAACACGCAGCTCGATCTGTTACTGGTTTCGCTTTATTTAGAGGGTGTGATTATTATTTTTTCCATGAGCAGTGGCAGCACTCGCTGGCTCTGCCCCAAAGGAAGCAGCACAGGGAGTTGAGGGAACACTATCCCTGTGTCCTTTAGGATCAGGGCCGTTCTTGGTGACAGTTCATTGCAGCTACTGCTGCTCCAACTAACCAGCTCCCACCTGGGCAAAGCTGAGCCCCTTCCCACGGCCCACCCTGGGGAAAGGAGCAGCTGGACGTGGTGGAGGGGGAGGCAGAGGGACCGCTGTGGGCAGGGGGATGCTGAGGGCAGGCAGGGCTGGAGCACTGCTGGATGGGAGGACAGGGCCTGAACCAGCCACCCCATAAGGGTGAGGATGGTGGAGAAGCCCTGGGGGGATCCCAGCCACTGGCCCAGAACCCTCTGGGCACACAGCTGCTCCTTGTGCTGACACCACCAAGCTGGAAACCTTTGGGGTGAGAGGCAGATGGTGGAGTACAGGTAGGTTTTTTTTCCACCTCCTTCTATGTGAAGCTGTGCTTGGTGTCTGCCTCCCTCCTATCTGCTCCCGTTGCTGGATCATCCGCCAGAAAGTTTTCTTTCCTGAGGCCTCTCACTCACGTGAGAGAGAACACAAAGTTGTTCTTTGTGTGCGAGCCATTGCCCCGATTTAAAGAGCATGGGCTGGGCTGTTTGTTTTCCAGCAAGGTTGGCCGCTCCTGCTCCGGGCTGTCCCGTGGGTGAAACCTCGAGGTGTTCCCTGTGCAGGCACTAATGGGGCAGAGATGAGCCCCAGGAGAACCTCCCTGTCCCGCTTCCGCACATCAAAGCACAGCTGGAGCTGCTGCCCCGTTGGGAGAGACCTGAAGATCCAGTTGCTGGGTGTTGTTGTGCAGTTCTGTGGTGCTCAGAGCAGACATTGCAGCTGCTCCACAGAGCTCGGGGTGTCTTGCATCACCCAGGCTTGGGATCAGCCCCAACCAGCCCCACAAATGGGAGTGTTTGGCTGATTCTTTCTGATGTGTTTCCCCCCGAGTTGCCTTGATCGTTGCTGCAGAAATGGGGAACTGGGACACATCCTGGGATACAGAGGCAGGACCAGTGTCAGCAAAGCAAATAAACTGGGGGGTGTCAAAATAAAAGCTGACTATTTCCTATATTTTGCATCATCCCACAGGGAATCCCCCTGTATGTTCCTGTGGAGTCCCAGAAGAGCCCCTGAATCCAGGGGAGAGGGGATTTCAAAGAAACCCACCAGTAACTCCAACCCAGGCAGGGATGTGGAGAGGTCTGTGTGTGCAGGTCAGGGGTAGCCTGGCCCTCCCAGCTTGGGCTTGTTTCTTCCCTGGCCAAACCCCACCTCTTTGCTGGGAATTGAGGAGAAACTCTCTGATTTATGTCCAGTGTGCTGGAGCCAGTGGCTGCTCCCAGGACCCCGTGACTCCCGTGCCCTGTGCTCGTGGGGGAGTCTCATCCCTGGGGACGTGGCCCTGGAGCAGGACAGCTGGGATGCTGTTGGCAGGCAGGAAGCTGGAATAAAAGGCCCGAGTCCAACCTCCTGTGACGCCCCATTTAAGACTCTTTAAAAGAGACTTGGAGGTTTTTCTGCCACTGCAGCGGCCACCTGCTCCACTGCTTGGGTTTTTCCTTTGGGGAGGATCCAAGGAGGTCACTGGGTGTTTCAGTGTTCACATCTGGCACTGAAGCCTTTCACCCATCACCCCGCTGAGCTGGAGCAGGGTGGAAACGTGGTGACGTACCCAGGGCACATACCTGAAGTTCTTCGCGTGCTGAGAGCTGCTGAACCATGCTGGCACCTTGTCCCCGTGCCCACACTGGACCAGTTGGCAGAGGGGTGGTGGAGGGGGCACAGGGATGTGCCCTTTGCTGGCAAACACCCAGCTCAGCACTGCGAAACACTGCAAGGCACGGGGTGTTTCTGCTCCCCACCCAACTGCCTCAGGGAAATCTGCCCAGGCCAAAAGCACCTGAACTTTCTCACCATGGCCCACGTGGCCTCTCCTGAAATTCCAAAATTGCAGGCAAGAGACTGCCCAAGGGGGGGTCTGGCCCCGCTCTTACAGGGTTTGGCTGCAGGGCAGGGAGCTGCTGCCTGCACAAGAAATCAGAGCTGCCAGTGGTTCTCAACCACTTCCCTCTCTCCTGGGTTTATCATCTTGAGGGTCACAGCCCCCAGATTCCTGACAAGCTCTCTGCCACAACATAGCTCAAATTCCTGATCCTGCCGATAGGACAGGGCAGTTCCTGGCTGAGGGAGCTCCCACTTTGCTCTTGTCCAGGATGGGGGTTCCTGTGCCTGCCCCCTCCTCTGGGCTCACCCTTCTCTGCACCCCAGGCATCTCCTGGGCTCCCATTCCTGTGTGTCCCCAGCTGGGCAAACCCTCACTCACTTTATTTGACCTCCTGGAGCCAAGAAACCTCTGGGCAAGTGGCTCCTTGTCCACCAGGAGAGTGGGGAGCAAACCTCTCTGGCACCAAGCACCCAGGGGCTCTTCAGATGTGTCCCATCGGAGGGGTGGCTCTGGCAAGGCTCCCGTGAGGCTCCCTTGCTGCTTGTCTCCAGGGCGTGCCAGAGGATGTCAGAAAAGCCTCAGGGCACCCTAAAGACCAGGTGAACTGAAGGCAAGGGGAGGCACATTCCTGCCGAGATCTGTTGGCAAAGACCTCAAATGGGGCTGCTCCATGGGGCATCCGGCTGCTCCGGCAGGATGGGGCTGGCTCAGCCTCCTGGGAGCCACCAGGGAGAGGGACATCCCCCTTGGGGACACATTCCAGGTCCCAAGGGGGTGCGGCTGGAGGCAGCAGCAGGGCAGGGTCCCACTGCGTGGAGACCCTGCTGCCATCCTGCTCTTTGGGAAAGGTCCCATCAGACCTTCCCGGCCCTGCCAGGGTGGCGGCTGCAAGTTGCTGTAGGTTGGAGATACCAGGGAGCTGTTGCAAAACTCTTACCACAGCAAAATCATTTCAGGATTGGGTGAGTCATCCGTGGTTCTTAACAACTGGTGCTGGTGGCCCCACAGCTGGGGGACGGTGCAAGCCCGGTGTCCATCCCTGTCACCCCGGTCCTGCTGCTGGGTCTGCAGTGCCCAGAGCACCCTGGTGGGGGTCAGGGCATCACCTGGCAGGAGCTGCTGCTGTTGCACGTGGAGGAATCCGGCCCCGTCCATGTCCTTTGTTGTTCAGCCTGAGCGTGTGTGTGCATGTGCACGGACAAGAACCTCTCCAGGAGCTGTTTGCCAGACTCACCCAGTTACTGGGAACTGAACCAACCACCCTTCCCCTCCCCACACACACTCAGCTCCACAGGCAAGCCCTGGGTGTGCGGGAGGGCTGTGGCTGGGAAGGAGCTTCCCTACCCCGAGAGCTGCCTGGATCTGGACACCTTCCTGCGGCTCCTTCCCTGCGGGACAGGTACCTCCAGGGGCACAGGGTGCTGGGGGGCTGCTGGGGGCCTCGGGCTGTGGGGGACAGACCCCGCAGTGTAACAGGGCGCAGTGGGAGCCGTGTTTGGTGTGACGGGGTGCAGGTGGGAGTTGGGTTATGGCTGGGACTGTTGGGCCTGCAGGGACCAAAAGTGGGGACCTCAACATCACACAGTGCCACGGCGGGACCCCCCAGGCCATGCCAGGGCTGCTCGCCTGGGGGGTGACACAGGGGGATGGTACAGCATGGCACCGCCCAGGAGCAGGAATGGCCACCCCAGGCCTTGCTCCTCTGTCCCACCACCCTCCTCGTGGGCTGAGCCCCCCCAGAGACAGCGGCTCTGCTGCGTTTGCACCCCACAGAGGTGGGAGCCGGGCGCTTTCGGGTCCAACGCCCTGCGCCCACGCGGGGCAGGACCGGGCGGTGACGCAGCGGGCTGGCATTCCGGGGGCTGGCTGGAGAGGGTGCTGAGCTCTGCGGGAGCCACACGGGCTCTGCCGGCAGAGCTGAGCACACCTGAGCGCTGCCCCTGCCCTGCCTGGCGCCCAGACAGCACCGGGAGGGAGCTGTGGGGCTCCCAGAGCACAGGGACTGGCACGAGGCTCAGCGCAGAGCTTGGTATGGGGGTCACGTCCCCTTCCCACCCTGCTGCGGGTCCGTGGCTGGAGCTGGCACTGGGCTGAGCTGGGCAGGTGGGTGCTGGGTGGATTGCTGGCAGGGCACTGGGGGTGGGGGCGAATTGGCAGGCTGGGGGGGGTGTGCAGGGAGTCCGGGTTCCAGCCACCAGCACCGGTGTTTGGGAGGAAAGCAGCAGCTCCCCTCTCCTGAGTTTAAAGCCAAGGGCTGGGTGGGAACCCTGTGATTGCTCCCCATCCCTGGCTCACTGGTTTGCCAGGGAGGATGATCTGTTTTCAGCAGGGTGGTGAACGAAGGTGGGCATGGGCAGAGGCACTGCCCTGGCACTTGTTGGCACAGGACCCCAGCCTGGCCCCACTTGGCTCAGCTGCTCGTCGAGGTGTCCCTGTGTGGGTCTGGGGCTCGCTGCAGGGTGGCTCTGGCCAAGCCTGGGCTCCCGGGCTGCCACGTGGGCTCTGGGCATTGCTCCAGGCTCTGTTCCTTCCCTGCAGCCCCAGGACACTGCACTGTGCAGCCCCCCCGGATGAGGGGACCCTGATCACCAGAGTGCCATCGCACCCCCGCCATGCCCCGTGCTGAGCACTTCCCACCCCACAGCTCCCGGTGAGCAGGGAAGGAGCCTGAGCCTCCTCCAGGTACGTCTCGGAGGGCACCGGGTTGGCCACAGGCAGCGGCAGCTCCTTAAAAGTGGAAATGACCCAGCTGTGGTCCTGTGAGTCCCTTTCTCAGGGCAGGCACCTTCACAGCACAGAGGGTTATAAAACCCACCCGGGTTTGTAAATCCAGGTGCAGTAAAGCTCTGGGTCGGGCTTAGTGTGCCACCCTCCTCATGTGGGGCAGCCCCAGGCTGAGCTGCGGAGCCGCTTTTGCTGTCGGAGCCTCCGGCGTTGCTGCCAGGGCAGGAACGGGAGCAGGAGCAGAGCCCCAGCCAGGGTGACGTGCTGGTGACACGCACAGACCGTCCCTTTCTGCAGCCCCGCTCTCACCCGTGCTTGGGCTGCCTCAGGCATCACCTGTGAGACAGAAAAACCGGTCCCTGGCATGTCCCGGCAGCCCAGCACTGCTGCAGCAGCCACTTCCCCTTGGGCTGTTGATCCTGGCTCGCTCCAGCAGATCCTGCTGCGGGTTTGCACCAACGCACACAGTCAGGCGGGGGGTTGGTGGTGGGGACTTGGCTGGGTGGCTCATCCCTTGGGGCAGAGGCTCCGTGGGAAGGAAGTGCTGAGAGGTTGAGTCACCTCTGTCACCAGGAGAGTGTGGGGACAGGCTTTGCTGTCTGCCAGGGTGATGGTCCCCCCACCCCACATGGGGGAGTCCAGGGGTCAGTGGGATTTAGTGCAGTGAGGGACACGCACCTCCCATTGCTCCTCACCCTTCGCTCCTGCCACCTCTCCAGGGTCGGGTGACTTTGGTCTCCACCGGCCACCATGGATTGGAAAACGCTGCAGGCACTGCTCAGCGGGGTCAACAAGTACTCCACAGCCTTTGGCCGCATCTGGCTCTCCGTGGTCTTCGTCTTCCGTGTCCTGGTCTATGTGGTGGCGGCCGAGCGCGTGTGGGGGGACGAGCAGAAGGACTTTGACTGCAACACGCGACAGCCGGGCTGTACCAACGTCTGCTACGACTACTTCTTCCCCATCTCTCACATCCGCCTCTGGGCCCTGCAGCTCATCTTTGTCACTTGTCCCTCCCTCCTGGTCATCATGCACGTGGCCTACCGGGAGGACCGCGAGAAGAAGAACCGGGAGAAGAACGGGGAGAACTGCCCCAAGCTCTACAGCAACACGGGCAAGAAGCACGGCGGGCTGTGGTGGACCTACCTGCTCAGCCTCTTCTTCAAGCTCATCATAGAGATCCTGTTCCTCTACCTCCTCCACAAGATGTGGGACAGCTTCGACTTGCCACGGCTGGTCAAGTGCACCAACGTGGATCCCTGCCCCAACACCGTGGACTGCTACATCGCCCGGCCCACCGAGAAAAGGGTCTTCACCTATTTCATGGTCGGAGCCTCCTCCATCTGCATCATCCTCACCGTCTGTGAGATCTTCTACCTCATCTTCAAGCGAGTTGTCCGCGGTGCACGGAAGTGGAAGAAATCCAAGCGCTCCGTCAGCTACAGCAAGGCCTCCACCTGCCACTGCCACCTCAAGCCGGAGGAGAAGGACAACAAGTCCCAGACTAGGTGTGTGGCAGCCCTGACTGCTGTCTGAACGGTGCTGGGAGGGGAGGGTGGAGGGAGAAAGTGTCCTGGCATGTGCCAGAGATGGTTGGCACCAGACGTGACCACCAGCAATGTCACCGCCGGACTCTTCAGCCGGGACCTCGATGGCTGTGAGGGGAGGGGGACAAATCCATGGGAACTCTCCTGCCTGGGACCGTGGGCACATCCCCGGGTGTCCCAGTGGCGTGGTGGCAGGTGGGTGCTGGCTGCCCGTGGGCATGCCTGAGGGTGTCTGTTCTTCCCACAGAGGAGAGGAGCTGTGAGCTCGCCCGTCCCAGCTGGTTCACATTCCCCTTGGCCCAGCAGCTTTTCCAGCCACCCCTGAACCCTCAAGAGTCAACAAACTGGGTGAAAAATGACTAAACCCAACAAACTAACATCCCTGGAGAGAGACCCATGGGTGCTTGAGCAGACACAGGTAAGGCGAGGGCAGCCCTGGAGCTCTGCCAGAGTTGTGCCACAAGCTTGGACAGATCTTCTCAGGTCCTCCAGCTCTGCTGCTCCCATGATGGGTGTGAGTGCACTCACTGGTGCCCAACCAGAGCTGGTGTCACCCAGCATGGTGGCACTCCCAACTCACTGTGCCTCACAAGTGCACAGTTCCAAGCACTGTTTCATCCTCCTGTATTTTGTACCGAAAAATCTAAAGGAATTCTGGGCTCGGCACCACGGCAGGAGCTCTCTTCATGCACCTGAAGCAATGACAGAGGAGCAGAGCTCCAGGCTGTTGCCAACTGTTCTCTTGGCCCAGTTTGCCCAGTTTGACAGTATTGGGGCAGGGCAGCTTCTCCCCCTTGGCTCACACGAGCGCCGTGCCATGTCTTGCCCAAATGCCATTTCTGTCTCTGCTGCTTCCCTTGGTGCCTCTGTGTCCCACTTACCTCAGACCGACACGTCACACATTGTACAAGCTACGGATCCAATAAAACATTGCTTGGAGACACCGGGATCTGCTCTGCTCGCTGGAAATCGGGGGGACTGGTGAGGGCAGATGACATGGGTTTGCAGAGGTTCCCCAGGAGCCCGCAGCCGGGCAGGGCAGGGCAGTGGAGCCCCGGGTCGGGCTCGCTCCTCCCGCTCCGCCTCTCCCGGCTGGTCACGCGTCGTTAAACCTTAACTCAGCAGAACCGCACGCTGGGCTCCAAGGAAATCAAGGAAGGATCAGCATCAATTATTTGCTAAACCTTGATAAATATTATAATAAACAGAAATTATTTCCATTTAATCTCTCCTTAAGCAGCGCTAGCGGAGGGTCCGCTGTTCCCAGCTGCTCTCGGCCCGCCCGCACTCCGCAGCCCCACGAGCGTGTCGTGGTGCGTGTCGAGACCCCCGACAGCAAAGTTCCATCTGAAACTCGCGGGCAGGTCCCGGGCAGGGCTCCGGTGGGGCTGATCCCGGGAACCGGCGGGATGCGGGACCGGGGCCGCGCTCCGGTGGGGCTCCAGCACCACCCAGCGCCCGCCGCGCCGCACGGACCCGCGGGGACAACCACGAGCGGGCAGGGACGGAACATCCCCGGACACCGGGCGGGGGACGGAGCATCCCGGGGACACCCCGCCGGGCAGGGGACGGGACATTCCGAGGACGCTGGGCAGGGGACGGGACATTCCCGGGACACCCCGCCGGGTAGGGGACGGAACATCCCCGGACACTGAGCGGGGGACGGAGCATCCCGGGGACACCCCGGGAGCAGGGGACGGGACATTCCCAGGACGCTGGGCGGGGGACGGGACATTCCGGGGACACCTCGCCGGGCAGGGGACGGAACATCCCCGGACACCGGGCGGGGGACGGGACATTCCGGGGACACGCTGTCGGGCAGGGGACGGAGCATCCCGGGGGTCCCTGCCCCGCTCAGCGCGTTTGCCCGGTGGCGGGGCTGCAGCCGGGGACGAGCGGACGGGAACAGCGGGGTTTCCCACTGTCCCCCACCGGCTTCGGCCCCGACGGGTCCGGGCCGTCTCTGGGGGTCCCCGCTGCCCCCGCCCCGCCCGCCGGGGCCGCCCCCTCGTCGGGGGGCGGCGGGAGGGGGCGGCCCCGCACACCTGCGGCCCGGCCCGGCACTAAAGCCCCGGCCCCCCGGTTTCCTGCCGCGCTCCTCCCCCGGGCCCCGCAAGACAGGAGCCGCCGCGGATCCCGGCCCGACCCCTCACACTCAGCGCGGCCCGAGCCCGGCGGGACGTTCCCGGCGCAGCGGAGGTGAGTGGGGACCGCCGGGACCGCCGGGACACCGGCGCCGCTCGGGGACACCGCCTGGGGACGGGGCACCCCCACCGCGGGCACCCCCGAGCCCCGCCGCTGCCCGGGTGCCTTTAACGGCACAGCCGGCATTTCTGCGCTTAATTAGCAGCGGTTAATAAGGAGCCGGGGCTGCAGGCGCCCTCTCGCTCCTTCCCAGCCGGGCTGCGGGGCTGAGCACCCGCGGGGTGCCGGCTGGGCTCCTAGGGGTCCCCGCAGCAGCAGGAGGTCGGTGAGGGGTGCTAGGGGTCCGCTGGGCGAAGGGAGGATGCTGGGGGTCCAGCGTCCCACAGCCATGAGCTGTGGGCTGGGTGCTGCTGGGGCAGGTGAATCCCTGTGCTGCCTCTTCTCCCCCTGCCCCGTGTTCCTGCACTGGGCAGGGGTGAGTAGAAGGAGCCCTCCAGGTCTCAGAAAGCCTGGGTGCTTCCCTCAGGTGTGGGATGTCCCTCAATGGGTTTGCTGGGACAGAGCAGCTCTATCCCAAAAAATCACGGGGCTTAGGTGGCCCTATCTGCCCTGTGCTCCTCAGCATGGAAAGAGGGGATTGATGTGCCTGCTCTCCCCTCTCTGCTGGCAGAGGCACAGGCTCCCTAGAAGATGGGTGACTGGGAGTTCCTGGAGAAACTGCTGGACCAAGTCCAGGAGCACTCGACCGCGATCGGGAAGATCTGGCTCACCGTGCTCTTCATCTTCCGCATCCTCATCCTGGGCCTGGCCGGGGAGTCCGTGTGGGGGGACGAGCAGTCGGATTTCGTGTGTAACACCAAGCAGCCGGGCTGCACCAACGTCTGCTACGACAAAGCCTTCCCCATCTCCCACATCCGCTACTGGGTGCTCCAGTTCCTCTTTGTCAGCACCCCAACCCTGATTTACCTGGGCCATGTTATCTACCTGTCCCGGAGGGAGGAGAAGCTGAAGCAGCAGCAGAGTGAGCTCCGGGCTGTCCACAGCAAGGACCCGAAGATCGAGCAGGCCCTGGCAGCCGTGGAGAAGAAGATGTCCAAGATCTACGTGACAGAGGACGGGCGGCTCAAGATCCGAGGGGCGCTGATGTGGACCTACATCATCAGCGTGATCTGCAAGAGCATCTTCGAGGCTGGTTTCCTCGTCGGCCAGTGGTACCTGTACGGCTTCTCCATGGTGCCCCGCTACGTGTGCAAGAGGGACCCCTGCCCCCACCAGGTGGATTGCTTCATCTCCCGCCCCACCGAGAAGAGCATCTTCATCATCTTCATGCTGGTGATGGGCCTGATCTCCTTGATCCTGAACCTCCTGGAGCTCTTCCACCTCTGCTGCAAGAACCTGCTCAGCAACATCAAGAAGGAGTCGGGGCCGGTCGTGCCGAGCCGGGACGTCTTTGCCCAGGACATGGTGTCGGATCCCTACGCACCCAAGCACTACCCGTTCCTGCCCATGGCCGAGAGCCACGTGCCGTCCTACCAGACCTACAACAAGCTCTCCAGCGAGCAGAACTGGGCCAACTTCCACAACGAGGAGAGCCTGGCGCTGGGCAGTGGCAGCAGGCCCCTGTCGGACCCCTACGCCCCCCGGGCTGCTGAAGCCTCTGCCCCGGAGGAGAAGCCGTGCAGCCGGCCCGGGAGCTCCGCCTCCAAAAAGCAGTACGTGTAGTGCCGGGCTGGCCCCGGCTGGCAGGGGGACCTTCCCCTGTCCCACCTGCCTGCAGAGGTGCTGCCTGTGGGCAGGCAGCTGCCTCCTGCCTGGTGCTGTGCCTTATGGACACACTCCCCCCTGGAGATGGGATGCTCGGGAGTGGGGCTGAGCGCAGCCTCTGCTCTCTTCTGTTTTCCCCCATGACCCCGCAAGGAAGGAAACTGCAGAAAGTTCCCCGGGACGCCGTGTCCCGTGTGCCTCGCTCTGGGAAAGGGAGAAATAAATCCCTGGAGCCACCCTGTGGAACAGGCTGTCCCTGGGGCTGTAGCAGGAGGCTGCTGGCCATCGGGAGCTGCGGCTCGGCCGGACCCCAGAGCCTCTGCCGGGATGAGAGCCGGGAGTGTGGCCGTGGGAAGCTGCTCCCCTCCAGCCTCCGCACGGAGCAGGCTGAGCCTGGGACAGACACGGGAAGCTGGGCTGGAGCAGTGCTGACAGATCCTGGCCACCAGCCCCGTCCCATTCCAGTGACCCTGGCATCTGTCCAGGGTTTGCTGCCGGAGCTGCCCCCTCCCCATGGGACACAGGGGGGTTAATCCAGTGGCAGCTCTGTCGTGACCGGCAGATCCCAATGGCTGCAGGGTCAGCACGGGTGACCCAGGAGTGTGAGTTCCCCCTGCCCTCCTGGCCCTGGACCCTTTCCCATGGGATTTGTGCCTTTAAGTTATTTTTAACCTGCTGGCCTGAGCACGGAGCTTTCTGTCTTAAAGGTGCAGTTTGCAGGGGATCTGGGGAGCCACGTCCATGTGCCTTGGAGCCCTGGGGGTTATGGGGAGGAATCAGACCAGCAACTTCTGGTTTGGAGGGTCACTGGGTTTTATTACTTTGCACTAGTCATCTCCTGCTGTGGGCTGAGGTGCCAGGGGGGGATGGAAGAACCAACTGCTGCCATGGGACCTGTCCCCCAACTTCCCCAGCCCACCGATGCTGTGAGAGGGGATGGTCCTGCTGTGACCAAAGGGCTGAAGGTCCTGTGTGACCCAGGCACGAGTGCAGGATGTGGGCACTGCCCTCAGTGCTGTTTCCTTTCCCCCTGGCAGACTCGGTGTTGCATCTTGTTGAATAAAGTTGGATGAATGAGAAAAGGTGAAGTGTGGTGTGACTGTGCTTCCTGAAGCCTCCAGCTGATTCTGGGAGGGCAGGTGAGGGTTTGGGGCTGAGGGAGGGGGAAGGATGCTGTCCTGAGAGGGATGGGACTGGGGGGGAGAGTGGGCCACTCATCCCCTGAAATCACAACTGTCCCTGCTGTAGTGTCCTGTCCCCTGGAGCCCAGCCTCAGCTCAGGGTTCTGACAGGGCTGTCGTGTCACAGGCCCATGGTGGCCCCAGGCAGAGCTCAGCCCCTCTCCCTCTGCTGCAGATAAACCCAGCAGAGGCCGTGGAGCCGCTTGCAGCTGCATAATAGGTGGAAATGAGCTGCAGATAAAGGCACACAATGTGGCTGGGGCGGTTGTTTAGTTTCTCTGGCTGAGCCAGGCTGGGGCAGAGCTTGCTCTCTGCCAAGGGCCTCTCCAGCAAGGGTGGAACGGGCTAAAAATACCCTGGAGAAGATGAAATATGGGTGATATGGGGCAGTATCGCTGCCATCGGCCCCTGGAGGAAATGAGGAGGGAGGCACCCGGCTGAGCTGCCCTTGGGGCAGAGCCTGGGCTGGCAGCCGAGCCCACCCTTGGCTTCCTCCCTCCAGGGGACGAGGGGGGTGAAAATCCCCCTGGGTGGGGGCCTGGGGTGCACAGGGGTGCACACCACCAGCTCCCAGCTCTTCCCTCCATGAGGACACTGGGGCAAACCCTGCCTGGAATAACTCTGCCCTGCTCCCACCATCTCCAGAGGGACCCTGCCCTGCTCCCACTGTTGCCCCACTGATTCCCTGGGGAATACTGTGGAATATCAGAGCTGCAGAGCCCCACTGTGGCTCTGGGGAGAGCAGCCAGGAGGATGTGCCCGTGCGACAGGGATGGGAGCAGCCGTGCTGTGTGTTTACCCACCGCCGTGTCCCCCGCTCACCTCCCCGCTCTCCGAGACTCCTATTTTTGTTGGCAGCGGGAGGGAGCGTCACGCTTTTCCCAGCGACCCCGCAAGGTGGAAAACAAGACGGCCGAGCCCCTGGACACGGTGCCCAAACACGGCTCCGCGTCCCGCTATTGTTCCCGTGTTGTGACAAAGCGCTCGGGGGGCAGCCGGAGTGACCCCGCGGCCGCCGGGCCCCGCCGTGGCACGTGCCAACAACAACAGCCAGGGGCTCACCTGCGGGGTTGGCAGCGGCCCCCCCAGAAGGCGGGAGGGCGGCCCTTAGGCAAATCAAAGTTTGGAGCTGATAAGGGCCCTTTGGCACAGCCCGGGGACAGACCTGTCTGGCCGGCCTTTCTCACACCTCCGCGCTCCCTCCTGAGTAAACAGGGCCCTCCGGTGCCTTTCTGGGAACGGCTCTCGCTCCCCCAGCGCTGGGATGCTGAGCCCTGTGCTGGCACAGGCAGCCGGGGGGCTGCAGGGAGGGGACTCATCATGGGGCACCCCCTGAGTTAGGGAACACTTTGGGGCAGCTCTGCCAGTCCTGGAGGAGCCACACACTCCCCGGGACCCCAATTCCCTCGGAGGGTGCTGGTCTAACAACGGTCACAGCCCCCAGGAGCCCTGTGGCTCCTCTGCAGAGATGTTTCTGCCCTCTTCCCAGTTAGGACCAGTCTGTGCTGGGCTTTCCCTGCCCAGTTCTGCCATGGTCGGGGGCAGAGGGCTGTCCTACCTGAAAAGCTCTGCCAAAGACACTGGATGAGCACCAAGGGGTTTATTTTTAAGCTTTCCCAGTGCACAGCAAACAGCAAGTGTCTAAATCTGTCCTGCTCTCAGGAAGAGCCACAGCAGGAGCAGAATCACAGCTGAGGGGGAGGACGGGCAGAGGGATGGGCAGGGCCATGGCAGGCAGGGCCACAGCGTGGCCCCCCTTCCCCGCAGGGGCCCTGTCCATGCCCAGGGCTTTGCCTGCAGCTTCCCAGTGCCCCATTTCCCACACCCCTTCAGAGGGAGCAGGAGCAGGCGGGAGCATCCTCCTCCCAGGCCAGGCACGGAGCCCTGTCCGCAGCAGCACTCACCATCAGGGCAACCCCAAACCAGGAGCAATCCTGCCCTTCCCAGCCGCTGCCAGCGAAGGAAAGGCAAACCCCACGGAGCTCCCTTCCTCCCCGGGGTTATATTTAGCCCTCCACGCGCGGGCACGGCAGACAATGCACCCCGTGTGAGAACCGCGGGCGGGAGGAAACGCGCTCAATAGCCCCGACGACTTCCCGCATCCTGACATTGTCACTCCCCCACCCCGGCCACTTCCTCGTGTGGAGGCACCAGGACCGTGGTGCCCACCCTGGGATGGGTCCTACCCCTGCCAGCAGCTCAGGGCATCATCCTGATGCAACACCAGGAGGGCAGGGGCTGCTGCCTGCAGAGCCAGGGGCTTTTCCTGGCATGGGAAGGTGGATGCTGTCCGAAAGCAAGGAGCTGTGGTGGTCCTGGGGTGCTGGGGATGGGGAGTCAGCCCTGGGCTGTGGCTGCTGGAAAAGGCAATGCCGAGTGGGAATGGAACATGTCCCACTGCAGCTGTCCCCAGTCAGGGCTCAAGAGATGTGACTGATCCTCTCCCACAGTACTTTAGGGCCTTTGCCGGCCACAGAAGGGGCCACCAGGCCCAGCCTGGAGGGAGCCATGGCAGGAAGAGGCAAGTGAGATGTGAAGGCTGGGAAAGGACTCGGCTGCTCTCGGGAAAAGGGCAAAACTGGAGCCTGGGAAAAGCCTGGGCTGGGAGGGAGCAGCTGTCCCCAGGGGCTGTGGGGGATGCGCTGAGGGGACGAGTTGTCTGCTCTGCCGTGCACCCTCTGGGTCCCCGGGCCACGGGGACACCACACCACGGGCAGGGCCAGGGTGTCCCGGGACCGTGAGTCCCTGCAGGCCCCAGCTCCCCCCACCAGCTCCCACACTGCTCCTCTCTCCCAAAGTGTCATCATCCTACTGGGAAGGGGACGGCCGGCCCTGGGCCATCCCCGTGCCAGTGCAGGGTCACAGCGTCCCCAGCCCTGCACAGCTGGTGCGTCCCTGTCTGATCTCACCGGACGTCCTCTGCAGCCATCCAGGTGTGCTGAGAGGCTGGGGGGGTCTCAGTGCCCCCCATCCTGCACAGCAGCTGTCCCAGGCCCCTGAGCCACCCCCGGGAGCTGGGGCACAGCTGGATCCCGGCATCCTGCCTCCGGAAACCGCCACCTGCTCCTCTCCTGAGCTGTTCATGATGGATCCCGGAGACAAACCCAGGGAAGCTGCAGCCACCCTTGGAGGAGCAAGGCACCAGGGTCCTGTGAAGGGCACCACAGCCACCTTGACCCCCCTGAGCCTGGGACATGGACACCATGGGCTGGGCAGGGACAGGGAGAACTTGTGGCTGCTGGATTCAATCCCTGCTCCGTGGCACTATGCAGTCACAGCCGGCTCTGGACACGGGGTTATCCCTGAAGCTGGACAAGCCTTGGAGGATGCTCTCCCACAAAATGCCGGCCTCAAGGCCAGGAATGGGACTCCCTGCCTGGGGACAGGCTGGCTGCTGGCACAGCTCCTTGCCACGCTCCCACTGCAGTGCCCAGCTGGGCCGTGCTGGGAACAGCTGGATTACAAACCCGCTGGAACAGACCAAGGAGCTGTGTGTGAGCAGCCGAGGGCAGGCTCGGGAGGGCAGGTTTTTATGATAATGGTTTATTCTTTGTGAGCTGCTGTGGCTGCTCACCCCAGCCCTGAGCGCCTGCCGGCTCCTATTCTTGTCCCGCTGGCGCTTCCCAGGCAGCACATTGTTGGGATTCAATGGGAGGAAGGGAGGGCTCAGGAGAAAGGCGACGGGGCTCGGGGAAGTGGCTTCACCCCCGTCCCAGCGCCTGCGGGAATCCACAGCCCCACAGCCAGGGGGACAGACGGGAGTCCCTGGACACACGGGAAGCAGCTGACGGGAAAACAGCTGGAAGCACGACAGGCAGCCACGACAGGCGCAGGGCAGGGGCTGCCCTGCCAGGTGCCATCAATGCCCAAACTGTCACCATCAGGGCTCAGCCCTTCCCAACAGCATCACTCCACCACCGCGCCGGAGCAGCCCCCCCGACCAGCACCGCATGGGCCCGGGAGAGGAAACGGGGCAGCGAGGCCCCCCCAAAGCCCAATTGTGCCCGGCCAGGCCTGGGAACAGGCGGATCAATGGGCTATAAACAGCCGGGGGAGCCACTCTGGCGCGGGGGGAACAAAGGCATTTTGGAGCCGTTTCCGAGCCGGTCCCAGCTGGGGAAAGGGACGGCACCGTTCCCACCCCGGCACACAATAGGGACCAGCCATCACCCCACAGCCAGGCTGGGAAGGCAGGAGGTCAAGGACAGAGGCTGCTTCAGGGGACAGTGCCAGCCTGGCAGGGGGACGAGGCGGTGGCACTGTGATCCCCAGGGCAGGTGGCAGCCGGACAGGGCTGGGACAGGCTTTGCATCAGCCCCAGACTCCTCCTGCACCTTCTTCCCCAGGCTCAGCTGCCCTCACACACCGTGGTGGCAAAGGCTGGAGCACTCCTGGGCTGTGAGCCTGGCTGAGGGCAGTGATCCAGCCCAGGACAGCAGCTCAGGAGGCAAACAGAGCCGGGGCAGGGCAGTAAAGCTGTCAGCAGGGCAGGAGCTGGCCCCGAGGCTGCAGGACGGAGTGTGTGAAACGCTGACTGGCTGCTGACTCGGGGCTCTGCTCCGGGCACGGCAGATTTATGGTCCCCGGGAGGGGAAGGCCGGGCTGGGGCAGCACTGGGGCCTTGCTCAGGCACCACGGGAAAAAACAAGCCGGGAGGCAGCGATAACCCCGGCCCCGGCCTCGGCCTGGCTCCCTGCTCAGCACCTCTGGCCAGGCTTTGTCCCTGCTCTGCCAGCAATGCCCGAGGCTGGAGGTGACACTGGCCACCAGTCCCAGTGCTCGCTGCCAGCCTCTTCCTGCCAGCCTCTCCCTGCCCAGCACCCCAGCGGGACCTCCCCAGTCCGTTGGGACCCCACCCAGCACTGACACAGCTCCTGTCGCCGAGATAAGGAGGTGGATGGGAAGCAGATGATGTGGCCGGGGGAGCCAGGAGGGAGGCACAGCCACAGCACGGGCTGGGATTTCGGTGCCTACCCCTCCTTCCTGCCCACCACCCTGCTGCCAGGCCCCGAGGGCCGTGCCCAGTTGGGGACAGCGATTGAACTTGTCCCACTGCAGGAGATGCTTCTTGAACACACAGGGAGCAGAGACACTCCCTGAGCCAGGGCTGGGGCCGTGCTGATGCAGAAGACACAGAGGCCCGAGGACTGACAGAAGTTTATTGTGGCAGAGGGCAGAGATCCCCCTGTTCCCCACACAGCGCCACGACGGAGCAGGGCCAGGACTTCCACCTCCCCCTGTCACCCTTCCTCGCAGGGACGATGCAGAGAGGGGTCCCCAGAGATCTCCACCACTGCTCAGGCTCCCGTGGGTGTAACGTGGTAGCGTGGGGCTGTGCTGGGGATCACCAAGAGCCACTCGAGATCTGGAAGCAGGGCAGCAGCTCCTCCTGCTGCCGGTGCTCAGCCTGACCCCATCTCACGGCACTCAGGTCCAACCTTCTTCTTACGTTCACGCCATGGAAGAAGCCAAACCTGAGGAGACTCAGGTGGAACCAGGCCGGGAGGGTTCTGTGCTCCAGGGGCCAGGCCGGGCCGGGGGCCGATGAGTTCCAGCCACACTCCACCTCCTCGCAGGGCCCCCTGCCCGCTCCCACCGGGGTCTGGGGGCTGTTCCTTGGCCACATCCACGGCTCGGGCGAATCTGACCCTCCGGAGGGCCCGCAGGGGTAGCGAGGGCCTGAGCCGGGCCGGTGGAAGCCGTGCAGGCCCCGGGGCAGTGCCGGCGGCCGCTCCAGGGCGCGGCCTTTTGCCCCGGTCACCCCTTTATTAACTCTTTTCGGGGCGGTTCCTGTTGAGCACGGCCCGGGGGGCGAACTCCAGCTTGTCCTTCAGGCTCACCACCTTGGTCAGGTCCTCGCCCGCGATCTCCTGCAGCTTGCGGTCCTCGCGCAGCTCCGAGATGCTCTTCTCGTCCTGGGC
>NW_020897817.1:1013960-1074589 GCF_003984885.1 Neopelma chrysocephalum | reverse complement strand
CCGGCCGTGTCCCCGCGGGGAGGCGGCTGCTGGCCCGGAGTAACCAAAGTCATCTTTATTAATTGCGGCGGTTCGTTACAATAAAAAGGGAGCCACGTGTCACGGTCACTGCACGGCGCTGGCCGGGCCGGGGGGCCGGGGGGGCCCTTCCCAGGCGCATCCCTAAAATCCGAGGTGCAGGGGGAGCGGGGTGGGGAAGGGCTTTGGGTGGCTGAGTGGGCGCTGCCGTCATGGAGGTGTTTAGCACCGAGGGACCCCAGCGAGGCGTCCTCCTGCTTGGCCCCGGCCCCCCCCCCAGCTGCCTCCAGCCCCACCGCCCTGCCCGAGGGCCTGGGGAGGTTTGGCCCCGGATTTCGGGAGCTACCTGGAACCCACCGGCCCTGCCTTGGGGGTGGCTGGTGATGCTGCGTGGGGCTGCTGGCGTGGCGAGGGACAGGGGCGGGGTCCTTCCCCCTTCTGCCACCAAAAGGGACAGTGGGGGCCACAGGGTGCTTGGAGAAGGACTGGAAATGGGGATAAGGACAGGGATGGGGCAGATGCAGCTTCCTGCCCCACCACACTGCTCTGCCCTGCAGGGGACCACTGGGGCACCCCCCACCCTGTTCCAGGCTCTGTGCACAGCGATGGAGGAGCTGGGAGCAGCCACATCCCGGGGTGTCCCATGGCCCCAGCGGGGGCACCGGGTACACGACAGCCCCATCTTGGGTTGTCCCATCCTGCAGGGCACCAGGAGCTCGGGGAGAAGGAGTGACCCGCCGGGGGGATCTCTAGCAGCCCCACACTTGAGGGGCGGCTGCTGGCCATGTCCACACTCCCGTCCCAGCCAGTGGTGCCAAACCCAGCTGTGGTCCCTGGCGCCGCAGGTGGGAACGGGCTGCGGGCAGGTCTCCCACTCACACACCGGGGAAGGGTCTCCCACCTGCAGCGAGGCACAGGGGGTCTGTGTTCCCTGTCCCTGGCTAGTGCCACACTGCAGAGGTGCTCCCAGACTCCAGGATGGCAGGAGGGAAGGACGGGCAGATGAGGGGAGGGAGGGCTGAGCGGGAAGGGGAGAAGCGCGTGGCGATGCTCCGTGCGAGGGAAGCGGGGTGGCTCGCCGTGACCGGGGGGTCTCTGCTGCGCTGGTCCGTCCCACCAGGCAGGACACAGCGCTGGTCACGTGTAGTTTCTGGTTTATTCCTTGGGTTATATTTATATATGTATATAGGGGAGGGAGCCCTGTGTTCCCCGCCGCACCTGAGCCGCAGGCGGCGGGAGCAGCGAGGGGACCCCCTTTGTCCCTGCTGAGTCCCAGCGGGGCTGGGAGCAGGGCTGGGGGGCTCTGGCCGAGCAGGGGCTGGGGGTCCATCCCTGCCGCACACCGGGGGATTGCACTGAGTACAGAGAGGGGGGGGGGGGGCCTGCCTGCAGCCCCCTCCCCTCCAGCCCGGCAGGGTCGGGCACTGAGGGTCACCTCTCTTTGGGTTGGGATGCGGGGGGGGGTGTGCAGAAGGGCTGGGAAGTGGGAAAGGGACAGAGAGCTGGGACACAGCCCCAGGGAGGGCAGAGGGAGGGAGAGCCCCGGACCCCAGGAGAGGCTGGCAGGGGCATGCGGGCGGGCAGGGGGGTGGCAAGGGGACGGGGCAGAACCGGGCTTGAGTTCACCCGCCGTCGGATCCACGAAAGGTCTAAGATAGAAAAGAGAGAAGCTGTGAGCGGGGCCAAGAGCTGCCCCAGGGTGTCCCCGCGGCCCCCCATCACAGTGAGCTACGGCCACGCCGTGCAGTCCGGGTAGAAAAGCGGAGGAGGCCGCGGTCACAGCCGGGTCTGTGCCTCGGGGATGTAGATCTCGATGCTGTCCGCGCTCTCGGTGGCCGAGCTCTGGCGGAAGGACGCGGCTCTCTTGGCCGCCAGGAGCCGCTTGCGGGCCTCCTGCCGCTGCCGGTCCACCGAGTCCAGGGAGCGCTCCTTCACCGGGTGCACCTTGGAGCGCGGCGGCTTCTTTGGTATCGGGGGAGGCACCTTCTTCTCCTCCTGCACAGACAACAGGGGCTTCAGGCTGGGACCTGCCGGGACTGGGCATCCCAGCAGGCTCGGCACAACCGGTGCCGGTGAACAGGAGCACCGTGGGTGCCAAAGCCACGGCGAGGGACTCCACAGACCCTCCCACGTGTGCCCAAGTTGCGAGGCAGGACTGCTCATCCCTTCATCCATCCAGTGCCAGGAGCCTGCCCAGCCCCTTGCGGGCAGCTGGGATACCTCAGTGGGAGAACAGCCCTTCTTTTGCCTCAGTTTTTCCCAGGTCTGTTTTTCCACTGTTTGCTAAAAGCAGTTGCCAGAGGCAGCCCAGCAGTGGTTTGGGTGCAGATGTGTCACGGGAGGGAGGGAGAAGTAACAGGGATGGGTACCAGTGGCACTGCCCTTACCTTGGGCTCCACAATCTTCCACCCATTGGCCTTGAGCTGCTGGAGCTCTGCAAACTTCATGCTGACGTCCTCAATGGAGAGCTGCAGGAGGTCCCAGAAGCCAGCCAGGTCTTGGAAGGTGGGCACAGGGAAAGCGTTGGGATCCTGTGGGGACAGAGGGACACAGTGTCGTGCATGTCCACCCGTGGGACATCAGGGCTGGCCGTGTGGTCACCCCATCCCCCAGTGTAGGGTGGGGCTCTATGTCCAGCTCTCCTCCATGGTGGTACAAAATCTGTTTTTCCCTGGCTGAGGGGAATGAGACCCCCCCGCCCACCACGGCTGACCCCCAGCACCACTGCCCACACTCACCATGTTCTGCTGGCAGAGGCGGTAGAACTGCTGCACCTTCTGGGACATGAGGAGCTGGGCACTGCCCACTGCGCTCCGGATCTTCTCCAGGACTGGGGGGGGGAGAGCAGACACTCAGCACTCCCGGGGGGCACAGAGGACCTGCACCCCCGGGGTAGTGGGACAGCACAAGCAGCTCAGACCCCTCCAACACATGCCATGTCTCCTCCCTCCTCCAGACCCCTCTAGCCCCAGAGGGTTTCCCCATGTGTCTTGCCCTCACCCAACCTCTTCAGCCGTGGCAGGGGAGATATTTTAAGGGAGGACTGTGACTGTGCCCCCCAGCTCTACAGGACCCCACAGCCTCCTAACTCACTCTCCTCGGGCAGGTCATAGTCCTCGGCCTCCCTCTCCATCTGCTGGCACCAGCCCTCCATCTTCTCCACCTCTGCCTGCAGCAGTTTGATGAACCACTCCCCGTCTCGGTGGCAGGGGGAGGCGCGGCCGGAGTCGGGGAGGCTGCGGGAGCCCCGCTCGATCCAGGCGTCCCGCCGGGGCACCTCCACCGTGTCGTACTGCAGCTGGTAATCCTCCCGGTACGCCCACTGCCCCTGCGTGTGCACCGTCTTGTACACGGCGTACTGCCGGCCCGACTCGGGCTCCGAGGAGTGCCGCTGGAACGGCCGCCCGAACTGCAGGGCCTTGTCCTCGGTGGCCACGGCCAGGCCGGTGAAGCCCTCCAGCTCCAGGTCGGCCTGCACGCCCGCCGTCACGCTGTTGGAGCGCTTGAAGCGCGCCCGCCTGCGGAGAGAGAGAGTGGGTGGGGACCCTCACGGCCACGGGGGACCCTCATGGCCACAGGGGACCCTCATGGCCACGGGGGACCCTCACGGCCATGGGGGACCCTCATGGCCACAGGGGACCCTCATGGTTACGGAGGACCCTCATGGTCATGGGGGACCCTCAGAGCCACAGGGGACCCTCAGAGCCACAGGGGACCCTCATGGTCACGGGGAACCCTCACGGCCATGGGGGACCCTCATGGTCACAGGGGACCCTCACGGCCACAGGGGACCCTCACAGCCACAGGGGACCCTCATGGTCACGGGGGACCCTCACATCCACGGGGGACCCTCACAGCTACGGGGGACCCTCACGGCCACGGGGGATGTCCCCACTGTCCCATTCCCCCGCTGGGTACCGCGGTGGGCAGGAGCATGGTGAGGGATGCCCACACTCAGGATGGGGCTGGGGATGCCGGCCTGGATCCCAGAGTGCTCACGGGGCCCCTGGGGACAACCCGGAGCAGCTGCAACCCGCCAGTCCCTCATCTCCCCTGCTCTTAGCCCCGTTTCCATGGCTACCGGCGCTGGACCGAGGATGGAGAGGAGCCTGCACTGCACGGGCTGCGTGGGCACGATGCCTGAGCTCCGCTCCCGCAGGCCATGCAGGTCCTGGCATACCTGGCGTTCCCACCCCAGCCAAAATGTCGTGGTTAGCTGCAGAATCGCCCACAGGTTCATCTGCACCTGGCCCGGGCTCAAAACCCAGGGCTGAGCCCAACAGAGGAGACCTGGTACAGGGTGGGAACGAGGCAGACCCTTCCCTGGGCAGCAGCAAGGGCAAAGGGGAGGTCAGATTCTGCCCCAGATAGGGGCAGCTGGTGTGGGATGGGGACAGTGCTGAGGTCTGGGGGTCTCAGCCAGAGGAGAGAGGGAAAAGATGGTGCGGGGCAGTGGTGGTATGTGGAGCTCAGGGAGCCCCTGGGGACCCAATGCCCAGTGTGCAGTGAGTCTGGCAGGTCTCAGCCCAGTCCAGCCATGCCCAGTACCTTTTGTCCTCCTCCACCTGCACCCCGATGGAGTGGAACTCCCTCTGGCTCCGGCTCTCCGTGTCCGAGTCGGAGGCGGCCTCAACCTGGCAAGGGGCAGAGGGAGAGCGCTGGAGGGCAGCCCTGGGTGCAGCACCGAGGCTCAGCATCGCCCACACCAGCTCGGGCAGCCCACGGGGACGAGCGGAGCCCACCTGGACGCCGATGGACGGGCGCCACTTGCGCTGCCTCGCCAAGCTCCGCAGCTCCTCCCGGCCGGGGATGGCCTTGATGATGAGGGTGGAGGGCTTGGGAGCGGCGCGGGGCTGCACCGGGGGCAGGTCCAGGGCCACGGCCGTCACCTTGGAGCTCTCCAGGCTCTCGGCAGAGTTGCAGCGGGCCTTGGCGTCTTTGGACCAGGCGGGGCTGCGGGAAACTTCGCTGGGCAGGTAACTCTCGTGGGTGGACTCGGTGCTGCTCTGCGCCGTGACAGAGATGAGGGGTTTGGCTTTGGTTCCTGGAGGGATGGGAGGTGGAGCTTTTCTGTAACTGAAGGCTGTTGTGGGAGAGGCGCAGGATGAAAAGGCACGTGAAAACACAGACACTTGCTCATTTTCCACCACGAACAGGGGCCCCGGGGAATGGTGCCCACCTCCTCCCACAGCACGGGGCTCAGCCCCACAGGGTTTGCCCTGAGGAGAGCTCAGAGGGGCTGTTTGGCCAGTTTTTGGGATCAGAAACCACCCCAGACCCACACTAGCCGCACTGCTGCAGCACCCAGCAAGGGGCAGAGGTGGGGACAGAAATGGAGGGAAGGAGGGGATGGTAAATGGGTGCTGGGGACACCAAGCAACCCCCTGACTGGGACTGAGCCACGAGCAGGATGCTCACGCCCTGTGCCATGGGCCAAAGGGGAGCAGGGAGGGGAGGGCAGCAGCCGCCCTTGGCAGGTGCCCGGGGTGAGCAGGCGGGGAGACGTGGGTGTCCCTCGCGCGGCCGACCCCACACCACCCCCCGGGACTCACAAGTGCTGGGCTTCAGGATGCTGCTGGTGATGGGCGGCCCCGGCGGGGCCGACATGGAGAAGAGTGAGAGGCAGTCGTCGTCCTGGGAGCATCCCGCCTGGATGGCCCGCAGGTAGCTGTGGCTCCGCATGCGGAAGCAGCCGGGCAGGTCCAGCGCCTCCACGGCCTGCGACTCCACCTCGCCGAAAACCGACTCGCACACGGCCTCAAACTGGTGGTTGAGCTCGTCGTTGATCTGGGGAGAGCGGCGGGTGAGGCTGGGGGTGGCGAGCCGGGGCAGGAGGTGCTCAGAGAGAGAGACATCCACCACCCATCCTGCCCCATCCTGCCCCGCAGCACCCGTGCCACAGGACCTACCTGGCCGGTGGTGAAGGAGCGCCCGTAGCTCTGTCCCCGCGGGAGCATTCGCGGTGGCGTGCAGCAGCTGGGACAGTTACAGATATATGAATCAGAATAGTGCCTACTTGCAAACCTAATGAGAGACAGTGGGAATAGAAGGGATCGCACCAAAAGCAACACATTCCAGCGGAGCACTTGGAAACGCAGCTGCAAGAGATGCTCCCGCCAGCCACCGCTGCTGTCCCCACTCCTGCCTGCCCCAAAAACTGTCACCCACTGAGACCTGAGCACATCCCAGTCATCCCTCTTTGAATATGCCTCTTCTCCCCACTCTCTGCACGTGGTTGTAGTCCCCCCCAAAGCCCAGCACAGCCACGTCCCCCTGCAGTGCCCTGACACAGTGCAGACAGGGCTCGGTGTTGCCGCGCTGGGGAGCGTGGCCGTGAGCGGGGACGGTGCCGTGAGCAGGGACGACGCCACTCATCCTCCCAGGGAGCCCCAGCCTGTGGCCCCGCTGCTGACCGCTGTGCTGGGACAGGGTCAGGAGGTGACAGCCCTTACTTGGTCCTGGCCTGGTCAGCGCTGGAGGAGCGGCGGTAGCTGTCCCGCCGCGTGGCCGCCCTGGGCAGCACTTTGGCGCTGATGTCCGAGTCGGCGCTGTCCTCGTCGCCCATGGCCTTGATGTAGCTGCCGCTGCGCATCCGCCGGCACGGGATCTCCCCGTCCTTGCCCGCCGGGTACCCGCTCCACTCGTCCTGCGGCACCTGGAGCGGGAGGAGAGCGTGGGAGGAGGCGGTGGCCGGGGTCCCGCAGGCGGGACACAGAGCTGAGCCACGTGCCAGCCCACGCCCATCCCAAATCCGGTGTGTCCATCTCCCCTGCCCTCCCCACAGTACCCCAGAGCTGCAGGGACAGACCCTGGGGGCTCTGTCCCCCTGGTAAGGCCCCTAAATCCAGGAGAGGTGATCCCTCCTGACAGCCACAGCTCCCCCCGTTCCCAAAACGCGGGGCAGCGCAGCAGCTCCCACCTCGCGGCCCCTCTGGCGGGAGCGCCTGGGCCAAATCCCACCCATGCCAGCGCAGCGCCCGCCTGACGTAGCAGGCACTGGTCCCGCCACGTGACGCCAGCACCACCAGCACCACGGGGTCCTTACCAGGCTGTGACAGGGGGATGGTGTCCCCTGGGGCCCGCGGGGAGGGCAGTGGGGCTGGCACCCTGCCCCGATGCCCCCGCTGCCGGCGGAGACGGGCCCCGGCCACCCCCACCCCCAGCCCGCACGGCATTGCTGCTCCCTGTCTCCTTCCCCCGGGAAAGGGAGAGAAGAGTTAATTAGTTTTTAATTGGAAGGGGGGTGACCTGGAAGGGTGACAAGGCAGGCAGTGGCACCCAGCCAGGCTCGTAGGCAAGATAAAAGCCACGAGGAGCAGGCAGGCGCAGGGTTGCTGGTGGCCCCGAGCTGACAGAGCTGGTCTGACCCCAAATCCACCCTGCACGGGGCAGGAGGCAGCAGATGGGCTCCGAGGGGACAGCGGGACTGGCGCGGAATGCTGGTGGACGGGACACAGGCGCCGGGGATGTGGAGCAGAGCTGGAGCATCCCCACAGCACCCTGAGCTGCTGGATGGAGGGTCCCAGTCCCAGCTCGCCCCAAGGCACCATCAGCCACAGTCCCCTCGCCCTGCCTGGCCCCTCACCTGCAGGTACTGGTACGCTCGGTCTTTGGCCTTTGCTTCCTGAAGCATCAAGGTCTTCTCGGTGCCACCAGCGCTGGGATAGGCTTCCCGGGCCTGGCTGACGGTCATGGTGTGCCAGGCGCTCCTCTTGAGCGTCTGGCCGTCCAGAGACATGGACATGCCGGCACAGGCCAGGCATTTTCCTTCCCCGCCGCCCTTTAGACTCTTCAAGGTCAAGTCTCTGAAGGCACTTTCGGGAGCGTCCACGCAGTACTGGGTGCCCTGGTCGGCGGCGTGCCGGCCGGACACCATGTAGCTGCTGTCGCTGTCCAGGTTGTCGTCGGAGCTCCACCAGCCCAACATCTTGGACCGGTGCCGGGAGTCCACCTTACGGTCCTTGCTCTTGCTGCGCTTGCCGTGGCGGGACTGGTGGTGGTGGTGGTGATGGTGGTGGTGGTGGTGGTGGTGGTGGTAGCCGTCCCCGCGGCCGTCCATCTTGGCGCCGCCGTTGTAGTCCCGCTTGGCCGGCGCCTCCAGGGAGTGGGACTTGGCGAAGAGTTTCTGGACGGAGTGGACGAGGTGGCGGATGCGGCTGGGGCTCTCGCTGCGGGGCTCGGCGCCGCCGGCCCGCGGGTACTGCAGTGTGTGGAAGCCGTCGTGGTGCAGCGGCAGCTGCTTCTCGAACTGGTCCAGCAGCGTGGGGGGCAGGCGGTTGATCTTGCTGGCGGGGTGGGCGGTCGCCATGCATTCGTCGCAGGAGTCGTAGGGCTGCTGCTGCGCGTGGTGCATCCTCGGGAAGGTGCTGCTGGCGCTGGCGGAGGGCGGCTCGCTCAGGGCGCCGCCCGGGCACTCGCTGGCCGCGCCGGGGCTCCGCGCCGGGCAGTGGGGATGCTCCAGGGAACACGGCTCGCTGGGGCTGGGCAGGTAGGGCGGCCGGCCCTCGGGGCCGTGCGGGATGTAGTCGGCGGGATGCTGGCAGTCCTCTGGGATGCAGCGGCAGCGGTGGCCGGAGGAGGGCTGTGTCTGGCTACGCTCCCCATGGTAGCCCTTCATGGTGTCAGCATCCTCCCCGTAGCCTCGGCATCCTGCAGGGATGCCCCTGCGGGCTCACCTGTGGGGACAGGGATGGGCACGGTGTGAAGCTCCCCTCTGCGCCCCACCACAAGCAAAACATTGGGGCTGGCCCAAAGGAATGAACTGAGGTGACTGGGAAGGTCCCAGGGTGGGATTCGGCCCTGGCTGAGCCCCTGTGAAGTGCCAGAATCATGGGGCGAGGTGGGCACGGTGCCGGGGGTTGGCACCCAGGGTTACCCTTCAGCTCAGCTGCTCGGAGGGGGCAGAGGGAAGGAGAAGGCACTGCCGGCAGCGACGCAGGCAGCAGGGCCTGCAGACGGCGAGGAAGGACACGCTGCCATCAGCAGATCCTTGTTTTCTCCTCCGACACCAAATATTGTGAAGTGTTTCTCCATTAGGGAAACGGTTCTGGCTGAGCTTTTCAGCCGCCGCGATTCACAGCCCCGCTAATGAGCTGCCGGGGGGCGCGGGGGGGCCGAGCTCCGGTGGCTCCACCCAGCCTGTCCTCCCCACACAGAGCACCCCACGGCAGCTGGAGACCCCCAGCCCTGACACCCCTCCCTGCTGGGGTGGGGGGCCAGGAGCAGAGGTGGCTGTGCTGCGTGTGGGGCAGCCCCACACTGAAGCAGGAGGAGGGATGGCATCGAGCCAGGCTGAGCCCGTGCCAGCCGCCGGAGCCGCCCGCACCCATGGAGGTTTGCGTTCCTTACGGTCCCTCAAAGGCTCTGCCTTCGGTTTGACTGTAAATGAGGAAATTACTTATTCTCCAGAGCATCTCGGCTAATTAACAGGCGTCGTTAATGCTCTCGTTATCATATTTGGGCAGGGTGCTGCGGGCAGCACGTCTCCGAGACTGGCTGCAGGGCAAGGTGACTGTGGGACGTTCCCTGCGGCACGTGGGGTGTGTTGGACCACGGGGATGGGAAACGAGGGACACTGGGAGGGTCAAGGCTGGGAGGGAGGGGGTTGTGTGCCCCGATGAGCCCTGGAAGACAGAGCAGCTGGGAGTCCCCAGGGGGTGTGGGGATGAGCAGTGACAGGGCCCTACTAAGCCACTGCCACCACCTTCCTTCCCAGCCTCGGGGCTGGATGGCTCCATCCCACCCTCACCACTGTGCTCCTGCTCTAACGAGGCTCCCTAATTGCTGTGTCTGAAGGGAAGGATGTGCAGCTGGTACAGAAGATGACTCTCCCCTCCCGGGAGAGCCGCTGCGAGGAGCGGGAGCAGCAGGGCGAGATGGAGCTGCCTCTCTGCCTGGGGATGGAGCAGCAGGATGGATGGACGGACGGACAGACAGACAGGCTCCCAGCCCTGCTCTGCCTGCGCGGGCTGAGCTATCATCTCCTGCTCGGGGAGGGAATTCTCAGCTGATCCAAATATTGCTGCTGCAGCGGGAGGAAGGAGTCAAAATAGCTGCGGATCCCGTCACCACGAGCCTGCCGGGCTTTTGTGCTCGGCAGGTGCAGGAATTCAGCAACGCCGGAACCCGGCGGCGAGGCAGCGCCGCGGCTCCCCCGCAGCTGCCGAGCGACGGCAGCAGATGGGGCCGTGCCATGACGAGGGATGCACTTCCCAGCTCACCATGGCAGAGCCGTGCCAGCACCTGTGTCCTGCCCAGGGACCAGCCGGTCCCCCCCGTGGGCACCCTGGGGGTGGGGAAGGGCTCAGGAGAGATCCTGTGGGGCTCAGCACAGGCAGCACAGCCGGGGATCCCCGTCACTGTGTCCCAGTGGGGATGGTCACACACAGAGGATGGGAGAAGCTGCCGATCCTGCTCCTCTGCTCTGTCCCAGGTGGGCGCTGTGGGCAGGAGGTTGGCACATGGAGCTGGGGGAACCGGACAGAGCGTGGCTCGTGGGCTGGTGGCTGAGAGCTGGAGCCGTGTCTCACCAAAGGCTGTTCCACTGCGCAGCCCTCGGGATGGAAGGATTTGTGCCACCAAACCACAGACTCAAATCCGGGGGGAAAAACCCCAGCCCGGCTGAATTTTGTGCCATTTAACACCAGGGTAATCACCACCAGTGGGAACCTACCGCCCACACAATTATGTGCTAGGATAAACTGGAAGAGCATAATTGCCATTACAAATAACTCACTCCTTGCCTTTATTGCTTCCAGAGCCTCCAGGAACTCCCACCGGCCACTCCTCATTGCCACCTTCCCTCTGAAATTTCTCCCTGCCCCAGGGCCAGCACAGGGAGGACAGGGGCTTGTGGTCCCCTGTGCTCTGAGCCACCCCAAAATTCAGCCTCCTGCTTGATTTCCCACAGGAGCACTTGGCAGAGGCGGTTCCGCTTCCCAGCATCCTCCCCATGAGATCCCTGCCTTGGAGGCAGCTCTGTGCCAAGGCCCAGGGCTGTGGGGATTCAGGGTAGATCTATCAGGAGTTGGAGCTTCCCTTGGACCCTGTGGCACCCTCTGGGATCACCAGTGGGGAGGTGACAGGACAGCAAATCCCCACCACGGTGTCTGGGTCCGGCGAACTGCCCCAGCGCGGGGTAAGATGGGGTTTCCAAGATCTCTGGGTCAAACCCCGAGAGCTGGGGGTTGATGGCCCCTCACTCGGGGGGTCCTGGCCCCCCGCCCTTCCCAAGCAGCCCCTGGCAGGGGCAGCACGTGCGGGGTCCTGGCAGGGCACTCACCGCCCGGCGCTCAGGGGGATGCTGATGTCCTCATGGCCCCGGCCCGCAGCGGCTCCTCCACGCTGGCTCTCCCCGGGGGCAGCAGGCTCTGGGGGAGGAACACGAGGGGGATGAAGCCCAGGGAGGAAGAGCCAGGATGTCCCTCCCCAAAACCTCCCCTGACCCACCTCCCTGTGTGTTTTTTATCAGCCTCCTCCCCTGAGGCCGCCCCGCACCAGTGCTGCCTGTACCAGCAGCGACAGGGACAGCTCTGCACGGCCACGGCCACGTGTTTCACCCAGTTTAGCCCAAAAAACCATCCCCGGCCCCATCCTGTTATGCAATTCCCTGCCAGCGGGTGCCGGAGCCGGCCCAGCGGCCACCTCGCCATCGACTTTGATTTGCTCCAGATCCGGCCTCGCACTCCACAAAACCTCCTCCCGCCACCCCTTTGCCTTCCAGCGTCAGCAAAGGGACTTTTTTTCCCAGCCTCCAGCCCGGGAGAGGCGCGGGCTCGGCCCGTTCTGCTCGGCAAATTAGCGCCGGGTTCTGCCAGCGCGGGTCCTGCTGGGGACTGTTACAGCTTTGGGATGAAAGCAGGAGAGAACAAACACGCAGCGTGAGCGCCCGGCACCAAGAGCTGGAGCCTGGGAAAAAAACTAAAATAAAGTGCTTTTCCCACTTAGGGGCTGAACAAATTTGATCTACAGTCGTCGGAAGAAAATAAATATGGAATGCTGCCAGGTCGCTTTCCACCACCACGCTTTTAATCTATTTGCTCTTTCCCAATTCATTGTAAGTGAGCAGGATTGTGGAAAGCAAACATTTTATTTTACTACTAATTGCTCTGTTATTTTATGAGGCGGAATTAGTAAAATTTGCTCAGCCTGGAGGAAAAGAAAAGAGGGGCTTAGTAAGAGATCAGCTAATTTAGCACAGAAAGGGGAAAGGGGAAGGGAAAGGGGAAAGGGAAAAGGGGAAAGGGGAAGAAAGTGGAAAGGGGAAGAGGAAAGAGGAAAAGCGAAAGAGGAAAGGAGTGTGAGCAAGATGCTAATATCACAGCAAACATGCTCAATGCAATCAGGAAATCAAACCCAGTCACTGTTAATAAAAGAAAACAGAGTGGCTGCAGGGGGGCACTGCCCGAAGAGTGCTGTGAGGGGCAGGATCCAACTGGGCACTGCTGGAAAAAAGGGATGAGGCAAGATTTTTAAAAAGTCACAAGAGACAAACAGCAGCTGAAGAATTGCAAATATGAGCAGAGGAAGAAGGGCGGCCGCTGAGAAGGGCCAGCAGTGCTGTGCTGCCCCAGCACCCCAACAGAGCTGGGGGGCTCTGGCACCCCGAGCCAGGAGCATCTCCCCTGGCTCAGCCCTGCCCTGGCACATCCCTCCTGGCTGAGCACAGGTGCTTCCCAGCACCAAAACCCAACCCCACAGTGTCTCAGGGCTCCCACCAGGAGGCCGAGGACAGGCCGTTCAACGGGCCGGGCACGTTATTAAGCACATGATTAATTTTGGCACCAGCCCCAGCTGCCTGACAGCTCCTTCTCAGGGCTGGGAGAGCGAGCGTGAGAGGTGCTGCCTCTGCTGATGCAGCGGTTGGTGGGATGAGAAATCCTGCAATGCAGCACTGCTTCTTAATGAGCCATTTGTCTTTGAGTCTTCTTCACTCATTACCATGCCGGGAGAGGGATGGGAGTCGCCCCAAGTCCCCATCTGAGCAATTACTCGTGGAGCAGAGCGAGGAAATACGGCCACGGCGCTCCCAGCTGCCAGGGATCCCGGCCTGGCCGCCAGCACTGGGACTCCCCAGCACAACACCAGTGCCTCTGGCTGCTGCCACCACGGGGGGAGCAGGACCCCCTGCCCTGCACAGCACACACAGCCCAGAGCGACCCACCGGGACACCCTGGAGCAGATTCCCTGGGACAGGAGCCACGCTGCTCTGACAGGCTGTGTGAGGGAGCCTGAGCATCCTTGGAGCTGGCAGGGCAAAGCCAGCAGAAGTTGGCTGAGAAGGAAAGAGGTGGCACAGGGAATGGGCCGTGGCAGTATCCCTGTGTGGATGCAGGCAGGGGTGAGATGCCCCGTGGCACAGGCACCTCCAGCCCCCTCGGCCCCGCGGTGATGCTCATGCTGCCCTCGGGAGCCAGGACATGGCACACAGGGAGCCAGAGGTGGGACCCCACAGCCAGAGCAGCAGAGCAGCTGACTGAGTCAGGAAACCACACTGGAGGGACCCCCAGAGCAGGCGGGGCCCTGGGGACCCCCGCCCGTGCCAGCTGGCACAGGGCTCGTGGGCGCTGCGCCGCACGGATGAGCACCATCACCGGTGATGCCCACGGACAGCTTCCCTCCCATGGACACCCTCGACAGCTGCCCACACTGCCTGGGGCCAGCAGCAGCTGGCACAGTGCTCTGGTGCCCTCCAGGGCTGGGTGGAAAGGGGGGACGTGCGGGTGACACCGGGGAGCCCAGCGGGGTGGAGAGACAAACAGCCTGATGTTCACCTGCAGCGAAGGGGAGGGACAAACAGGGACATCCCTCCGTGCCACATTCGCCCTGGGGGCTCTGCCCAGGCCCTCACTGGGTACCTCACTCTGGCATCCCCAAAGAGTCAGACCTGCCTGAGTGTCCTGGTTTCAGCAACACTAAGTCAGAGGAACTTTTCAGGCTTTGGGTGCCATGGCAGCCCCCGAGGCAGGGCAGGATGATCCCATTTCCCCATCACCCCCTTTTTCCCCCTCCCATCCACATGGAGCCACAGAATGGGCCGCATTGCCAGGGCTTAAAAAGCCACTTACCTCCCTTGTGGTGCCGTGCAATGCCTTAAGCCAGGGATCACCCCAAAGCCTCTTTGGAGAGCTGGGAGCAGCAGGGCCTTAGTGCTGAGCGTGGCAGTGGTGACAAACTCTGGCCACCCCCTGCCCATCCCCACCAAGCCCCCAGGGTGGGCTGGCCCTTCCATCCCCAGTCTGCTCCCCCCAGGCCGTGCCAGGGCTCTCACCTGCCACCAGCATCGCTCCTCGTCCCACTTTCCCCCCAGCACGTGGCACCTTCCTCTCCAACCTCAAATAACACCCATCCCAACCAGTTCCCTTTGCAACACCATCCTGTCCCAAGGCCGCAGGGGCCGGGGTTTCCAGGAACAGCAAGGAAGCAGAGCCCTTGGTCCCTGTGGCAGCCAGGGTGCTCCAGGCCACCACGTCCCATTCCCAGGCTGAATCCCCCGGGGCCAGGGCTGGGATGAGCACAGCGAGCCCGAGGCGTGGCACAGCCCAGCTCAGCCAGCGGAGGACCCAAAACTGCCGTTTTAATGGATGGGCTTAATTTGCAAAGCTGATGAAAACCTAAATATTTAAATACATAATTCTGCACAAATGCTCTTAGCACGGGGACGGAGCGAGGGGGGGGCACGGCTGGCGGGTGAGGACGTGGCAGGGATGGGGACGCTCTGCCAGGGCCACGTGGATCACCTGGGCACTGGCATCCCCATCACACACAGCGTGGGGACCACGCACAGCCTCGACCCTGCGGGGTGCAGCACCCACAGAGTGGGTACCACGGGGTGCCCTGCGAGGGGTGCTCTGCCACCGGCATCCGAGTCCTTCTCCACCACCAGAAGTGTCCCACAGGGAGACGTGGGGAAAAGGGAGCGTGGTCCAGGGCTGGGAGCTGTGAAGGGCAGCAGGATGGGCCCCCATGGAGATTACACCACCGATATTCCTGCTACAACAGCTTAGAGATAAAAGAGATTTGCGGGATTTACCAGCAATACAAGTGGAATATTTAATTTTAGCTGCCGGGGAGGAGCGGGGGCTCGACCTGGGGGCGTGTGGAGGTGGGCCCGGGGCTGTCCCGCCTTTGGGGAGGCATTTCCAGCCCTTGGGAGAAAATCAATTCCAGGGCTGTCCCTGGGGGCTGGGGGGGCCAGGCTGTGCCATGGCAGTGGGACCGGGGTGCCCAACCTGTCCCTAATCCCACCAGCCCCTCTCCTGCATGGCACGGCCTGTGCCAGCACGTGGGAGCTCCCGTGGGATCATCCTTGGATGAGCCACGTGTGTGGCCTCAGTGCCAGGGATGCTTGAGGGGGGGTCAGGAGGGGCCCTGGCCCCGCACACCATCCGTGGGCCATCCCTGAGCCCACATGTGGCTTCCTCCCCGTGCTCCCCTCTGCCCTGACGAGTGAGTCCCCAGAAAGGCTGTTCCTGGGCAAGGATGAGGCCATTTGCCAGCTGGGACATGGGGAATGGGGCTGGAGGCAGCAGGGGCAGGCCAGCCCCGAGCCCAGCACGGGGGTCCCCACGGTGCCACCGAGCCAGGTGCCCATCCTGCCTCAGCTCTCCGTGGCCACACTGGCACAGGTGCCGCTGCGGGGAGGGCTGGGGGAGGTTGGCAGGAGATGAATGAGGGAGTCGGGAGGCTAATGGCATTGTCTGGAAAGTAGGTCGTGTGCTGAGCAAAAAGATATTTATATCAAAGCTCGTTCCCCCGCAGAAGCTCCCGAGCCGGGTGCAGGCAGCACCACGAGCCCGTGGCCACAGCCCCGGCACCCCATGACACCCCACACCCCCACAGCACCCCCCTGCCCAGCCCCACACCCAGCTCTGCCACCCTGGGCAGTCGCTGGCCCCAGAACTGCCCCACTCAAGGGCTGGCAATGCCAGAGGTAAAGTTACCCCGATGGAATGGGAGCCACGGCAGCTCTTTGCCTTTTGCTGACCTGGCTGCAGGCGCCAGCCAGCACTGGGTTATTTTTATTTTATTGCAACCCTTGCCAAGGTGTGATATTGCCCTGGACGCTCCCGAGATGGGCACAGGATGCCCACGGCAGGTCGTGCTCAGCCCAACCTGGTGCTGGCTGTGGCACCACGGCCCCTCTCCCTGCAACCAGCCCTGGCCACGTTCCTCACGTCCTGCGTCACTCCTGTCCTGAGCTCCAGCCACATGTCAGCCTTGTTGCAAAGCTCAGCCACCTCCTTTCCTGCTGGGAGGAGACCCGTGCTCCAGGTCCCCTCCCTCACACCTCCAACCTTCCCAGAAAAGCCAAGAAATCCTCCCAGTGAGCCCAGACGGAGCCGGTGTCTGCCAAGAGGTTTTGCCCCCTCTGGCCGTGCTGCCCCAGTGGCTGCAGGCACGACCCAGCCAGCGGCCCTGGGGCCACCCAGCCCTGCTCTCCTGTCCCCACCCCTGTCCCCATCCCCATCCCACACCTGGCAGCCTCTGATCCGGCACGGGAGCAGGTTCATTTCCCATCATAGCTGTGCCGGCTGAATTTACAGCCTCGCTCCGAGTTATTAATAATAATGGCCTCACTCTTAAGTAGGGCTTTTCATCTGCCTCGCAGCCCTTTTCCAGAGGACGTCTGCGGCATTATCACCATTTTATTCTCGTTTCAGTGGGCACAAGAGTGAGATGGAGAAGGGGCAGCCGTGCCAGGCAGCTGAGCGAGGGGGGGTGTGGAGCGCCTGGTCCCGTGGGGAGCGTGGCCACGAGCCCCCCAGGGAGGCTGGAATTCCGAGGCCTGGCGGATGCAGCACAAGGCTCCTGCCGGCCGTGCCGTGGTGATTTACACCAGCAGCGAGCCCAGGCCCTGCCGCACGGATAAATCCACTCCAGGCAGTGATAAACCAGCGTCACCACACCGGTAATCCCAGCGCTCCCACCGCTGGGAGACATCCAGGGGCGACGCGCCTGTGCCGACGAATCCCGGTTCCGTGTCAGCAGGGAGGTCCCTGGGGATGGAGGGGGGGCAATTCCCAGCAGAACCGTGGCCGGAGGGGTGGGTGCTGATAGAAACCCAAGGGAGACCCAGGTACAGCACAGCAGCCTGGGGATGGATCCAGCACACGGGATTGCAGCAGCCACGTGGGACTGGGGACATCCCCGAAACGCCCCCAATGTGTCCCCCCGTGGTGCCCACCCGCCCCGGGCACCTCCGGTGTCTCCCTACCGTGTGCCACGGCGGGGCTCGATGGGCAGATTTATTCCCCTGTAAAAGAGCTTTGATCCCGAGTTATTTTTTGTTTACTAGCAACAAGGTATTGTAAATACATCCTTGCCGATAATTATAGAGTCTGGGCGCACACCTTAATCTCCATAAAATATCAGATGCTACAATTTGCCTGATTTAATGAGATCGGAGGCTGATAAGCCACTGAGGTAAGCTGCAAACCTGGGGGGGAGGAGGGAAATGATTGCAAATGTGCTAAACCACCCTCGCCCTCCTCCTCCTCCTCCTCCTCCTGCTGCTGCCACGTGCCCAGCCCGGGAGTGTGTGCCCAGAGCCGTAGCCCCCTGCCCAGCTCCCGGGGTGGGCCCAGGCTGTGCCGCAGCAGCTTCACGCAGGGATGGGCATTTAGGGCAAACGGAGCTTTTTATACAATTTACCTCATTAAAACTCCAAGAGCCGAGCGCGGCACCGGGCTGTGGCCGGGGGGCTGTGCCTCGGCACACTCTGTACCCCGTGGGCCCCGTGCCGTGCCGGAGGGGGGGGTCAGCACAGCCCAGGTGCCAGGCCGTGGCACAGGCAGGTCCATGTGCTGGCTGTGGGCACAGCCATGTGCTGGCAGAGGTGCTAGAACGGGGCCCTGGGGGTGTGGGGGCACGGCCGGGCTGCCCGGGCAGGTGTGCACACCAATGGATGCACACGTGTCCACGCGTGTCCATGTGTGTCCGTGCGTGTCCTTGCATGCACAGCCCTGCCTGGCATCACCGGCCGTGCCAAGGATAAGCTGGGGTGGGGGGCTCGTGCTGGAGGGGGCACGAAGGGGGCTACACACCCAAGGCCACCCACCTGCGTGTGCGCAGCAACGCTCTCAGCACGTCCCTCCCCGCACACGGGGCTCTGTGGGGTCCCAGGTGCCCGGGGTGGGGGTCTCCCCTCCTGCAGGGATGGGGGGGCCCTGCCTGGAAAGCAGGAGGCTCCTCCCGGTAACGAGCAGCACCGTTTCCACAGCAACCTTAAAGGCCCACGGCTGATGCCTCACTGATGGACCGACCTGGCTGGTGCCGTTCCTGGGGGACACCGAGCCCGTCCCCCCGCCCATCACCCCGACCTTGGGCCACTGCACCCTGTCCCCCCACCCACCAGCCAGCAATCCATCTCCCCCAGCTGATGCCTGGGCCCACCCACGGCCCTATTCCTGCACTGAGATTCCCAAAAAAACAGTGGACCCTTTGCACCAAGAGTGACAGGACCCCCCCAGACCACCCCTGTTCCCACCTGGATGGTGCAAGGAGCTGGCGGTGACCTACAAATGTCAGGCTGACGGGTTAATTAATTTCCCTCTTCCTCGGGCCGCTATCAGATGGAATCAGACGTCACCTGAGACTGTTAATTGGGCTAATTATTCCAGTTTCAGATTTTAAATAATTAGTTACTGTTGACTCCAGCCTGACTTCCGCAATTTTCTAAAAAGGTCAGATGGTTCCCGGCTCCCAAAACCCAAGGGAAGGGGTGGAGGGGCTGTGGCAGGGGCCAAGTGCTCTGTGCCAGCTGGGGACACTGGGGACAGCACAGTCCCCACCAGTGCCGTGGTGGGAACATGCCTCGTGCTCACACTGAGCTGGAAGGAGAGGGATGTCCTCTGCCTCCACGGCAATGGAGGGAAACCAGGAGAGAGAAGGGCAGATGGAAGCACAGGGTGAAGGGGGGGGGGGTGGGAAGGAGCCCCTTCCTCCCTCCCTACCCCGGCATGGTGACACCTGCCTCAGGCTGAGCTCCCTGGACAGACCGAGCCACAGCAACCCCCAGCAGCACCCGGGTCCCCCCGGGTACCTCATCCCTCCTGGTTTGACTCCCAGGGGGGAAATCTCAGCCTGGTGTTTCCAGCACCTGTGATTTTCCCACGAGGTTTCCCAGATGTTCGGCACCGAGACACAGCTCTGGACACGGGGCAGGAGTGGGGGCACATGGGCAGCACCTGCCCTGCAAAGCCTGACAGTGGCCAAAGCGAGACCTGGTGCCCGTGGGCTCCCCACAGGGACCACCCACCACCCGCCCGGGGCATCGCAGAGAGGGACACGCCGGGCAGAGGGACAAGCAGAACCAGTTCATCCCCAGGCTCATCCCCCCGGGAACGCCACGCTTCCTCCCAGCCTCATCCCCGCTATTAATAGCCTTCACTAGCCTCCTCGGGAGCCATTTGCATATTTGATTGCAACTCCGGGGCGGGGCAGGGCCCTTCAATCAGCCGCTCCCGCAGTCTCATTTGCATGGGTTGACATTTTGTTCTGGGAGCAGTGACACCGGCACCGCGGCTGGGGACACGGCTCCAGGGGGGCTGAGGTGGGCACAGTGTCCCCAGCCAGCGGTGCCACCCGGGGCACTTCACATCAGCCACCCAGGAGCACCAAGGAGGGTCGACAGCCCCTCTTTGGCTGTCCCAAACCCGGCAGGGCCTGATGGAGCCTCGGGGGCCAGCGTTCCTGGGAGCTTTGGTGGCCCGTGTCCCCAGGTGCCCCGCTCTGCCCGACTCCCGTCCAACCTGCCCGTCGGGACGATCAGCAGCGCCCGGCGGCGGGCGGGGTGTGCCCATCCCGGCGGGCAGGGTGTGGGGTGGCGGGCACGCCTGGAGGGTGGCGGGGCGTGGGGGACAGGGCGTGGGGTGACGGGCACAGCCGAGGGCTCCAGCCCTGTCTGGAGCTGCCGCACATCAAAGGCCGAGCGCAGGGCGGGACGTGCCCGGGGGAGCGGGGACACCCCGAGCCCCAGCGCGCCCTTGGGCACCCCGAGGGGACGGGGGTCGGGACACGCCGCGATGCCCGTGTGGTTCGATCTCAGCGCAGGGCCGGGGGGACATCGGAGAGGGATCAGCACCGCGGACAGCGCCCGCCGCCAGCGCCACCATGGCCAGCGCCACCATGGCCAGCGCCACCATGGCCAGCGCCAGCGCGGCCGCCGAGGCCACCACCATGGCCACCACTGTCACTACGGCCACCACCAGCGCCGTGGCTACCACCACCATGGCCACCACTGCCACCACGGCCACCACTATAAACTGCCACCATGACCCACGACTGTCACAGCCACCAGTGCCACCACGGCCACCGTGGCTACCACTGCCCCACACAGCCTGGAAACACGTGCCACAGGCGGCCACGCTGCGGCCCCACCACCGGCCCCACTCGCAGCCCCAGGCCAAGGATGCCCCAGACACAGCAGGAGGAGCAGGGCGGCTCCAGGGCCCCGGGCAGGCACAGTCAGGAGCTGAGTCCCAGGACACCGTCGCTTCCCTCCAGCTCTTGGCATCGCTTGGCAGGAAAAAACAACCCGGGGCGAGGCGTGGGTTGGGCCCTGAGGGTGACAGGGATGGGGAGAGGGCTCTGCTGCTTCCCTCCCTCCTGCCTCAGTTTCCCCTCCAAGAAAACACACAGGAGAACACAGGTTTGTGTCGTGGAGAGGCAGAGCGGTGGGGGAAACCACGGGGAGGTACAGAGGGACCCAACTGCCACTGTGACTGTGCCAAGGAGCAAACTGAAGACAGGCAGGGCTCGAAGCACAGATGTCGGCACCGGCTGTGCCGCTCCTCGGCAGCGGGGCCGTCTGGCAGGCGGAGCCGGGGCTCCCCGGCTCCCTCCATGGGCCGACACAGACACCGCGGGGGGACCCCGGCCCTCGCACACGCGGAGGTGCAGCACTGCCCTGCTCCCCATCCTCCCAAATGTGCAGCCCCCACCCTCAGCACACACCCCCCTCAATGCACACAGCCCCCAGCCCCAGTTCACCTCCCAGCACACACAGCTCCCGGTCCCCAACCCCAGCACACCCCCACCCAACGCACACAGCCCCCGGCCCAGCAGACACAGCCCCCCAGGCCAGCTACGCAGGGAACGGGAGCAGAGACCTCGGGGCTGGGAGCTCCCCATCCCGGCTGGGTGAGCTCCCCGGCTCTGCCGAGGCTTGCCTGGGCGAGGGCTGGCCGGGAGCCACGAGCTGCACTCCCTGCACACCGGGGAGGCGGACTCGGCCAGGAAAGGGTTAGAGCTGCGGGCTGCCCGGGGGCTCCCGCTCTGCCCGGGCTGGGGGGATCTCCGAACCGGCACCGCCGGGCACAAAGCGGGGCTCTCCCGAGCCTGGGGCTCTGCAAGGCACGGCCCCCCCCCTGCACGGGGCCGGGCCCGCTCCCCTCCCACCCACCCACCGCCCCACTCACCCGGCCGCCGCTGCTAAGCCATGAAGTTGCCGGCCTGGGCTGGGCGGGAGCCGGGGGACGGACGCGGCGCGGCGGCTGGATTCCCTCTGCTCCTGCGAGATCCCTGCGGGCTGCCCATGCCGCGGCCAGGCCGCTCGGCGAGGCCGGAGGCGTTCCGCGGGGGTCACGGCCACCCACGGCCGCGGCGGCGGCGGCGGCCACGCTCCCGGTGCCGGCACCGGCACCTTCCAGGCGGCGAGAGAGGCGGTGGCGGAGCCGTCGCCCCCGCGCGCTGGGGACACACCCACGCGCGCTCCCCGGCGCGCTCGGCCACCCCCGCGCACCGACAGCACCCCCGGGAAGGGGCTGCCCACGCCGGCAGCGCCGCACGCCCACGCACCGCCCCGCACGCACCGCCCCGCTGCATCACCCGCGCCGGCGGACGGGCACGCAGCCCCGCGCGGCCGGACGGACACACAGACGCGCACGGCCAGGCGGACACACAGACACACAGCCCCACACATGGCCGGATACGCAGCAGCCCGCACATGGATGGCACACGGACACACAGCCCTGCACAGCCAGACGGACACGCAGCCCTGCACGCCGACGGATGGACGGTCACACAGCCCGGCACACCCGGATGGACACGCAGCCCCACGTGCCTGGATGGACACACGGACACAGAGTTCTGCACACTCAGATGGACACGCAGCCCCATGTGTCTGGATGGACACACAGCCCTGCACACCCAGATGGACACACAGCCCCACGTGCCTGGATGGACACACGGACACAGAGTTCTGCGCACCCAGATGGTCACGTGGCCCCATGTGCCTGGATGGACACACGGACACACAGCCTGGCACACCCAGATGGACACGCAGCCCCACACACCGAGGGATGGACAGACACACGGCCCCACATGCCCAGACGGGCACACGGCCGCTCGGCACCACTGCACCCACACGGCCACACGGCCACGTGCTCCCGGCTGCTCCGGCACCGTGGCAGTGCTGTGCACCCACCCTGCTGCTCCCACCCACAGCGCCCCACGCACCCCCACCCACGCACCCTCTGCACCCACAGGCACCCGCGTGCAGCCCTGGCCCCCATCAGCTCCCCACACACTCACACCCACGGGCACCCACTGCAGTTCCCCCACCATGGAACTGTCCCCAACGTCCCCCGACCCAGAGAGGGCCCAAGGGAGCCCAGGGCGAATGTGTGTTGTGGCACAAAACACGAAACATGGAGAGCATCCCTCAGCTCAGCTGTGCTGGTGGCACTGATGGCACCACCCTGGGGTGCATCAACCACCACAGGGTCTCACCCTGACCCCCCGGCTGGGGACACCAACCACAGCAGGGACAGCCACCTCCAAGACACACAGCATCTCCCCAGTAACAACCAGGTCACTATTCCCAAACCAAGTAGCCCAGGACCCCCAGTGCCACCACAGTCCCTCCAGCCCCTTGGGGAGACAAGGGGTGCCCGGGGCCGAGGCCACAGTGCCAGGGATGGGACACTGGCAGGTCCCATCACGCCAGGGGTACCTTCAGTTTTTGCAGTCCTCTTGCTCTGACATGGCACCCGCACACGCCCACGGACAGGCTGTTCTCCCCCTCCGCTCTGCCCACCAAAAACTCCGGCTAATTCCCAGCCCAAATGGCTCCTGGTCCTGCAGCGGGAGAGGCCGGGCTGGCAGCGAGGCCCCATCACTGCCCGCTGCCGGGAGCTGCCAGTTTAAGGCCAACCAGACTCCTGGTGAAACGCCGAGCGCTGGCAACCACGCCGCAAACATCTGCTCTTCCAACGGCATCGTGATTCACAGGCTATTAATTGGGGCTTGGCAGCACTGGGAACTGTTTGCATCCCCTGGCTTCGCTCAGAGCCACAACTCGCTGCCGCCGAGGTCTGGGTGCCGGGGACGGAGCCAAACCCGGCGCTGCACCGGCCGCAGTGGAGCCGCACCGGGACCGGCCACGGGGCACAGTGCCCAGCTCCCACACCAGCCACACGGACACACGGGAGCGATGCAGAGAGAGCCCCAGGAACTCAGCAGCGGCAGTGCCCGGTGCTTGGCAGGAGCTGCCGGAGCCGCCGGCACGGCCCCAGTGCCCGCCAGACCCAAGTGCTTTGGCACGGTGGGTTGGTGGGCGCTGGTGATGCCCTGCGAGCCTCTGTGTCCAAACACCGCTGTGCTTCCATAGGGTCTCCCAGCTGCCTCCACACGTGGCATGGAGGAGTCACTCCCCGAGGCACCGGCTTGGAGGGGAGACGTGGAGCAGACCCTGCTCGGGAAGCAGCAGACAAAGACTGCGAGGAGCCTCCAACAACAGCCAAGAGGAATCTGAATTCAGAAGCTGATTAGAAACCATGTCATGGCTCCTTCCTGCTCCAGCATTTGGGGAGGAGTGAGCTGGGGGCCGACGTGGAAAATCTAATTAGGATGGAGGGCAGGTTGCAGAGGTGCTGACACAGGCGCTGCGGGGGCACGGCTGCTCATGGGAGGGGGACACTGGGTGCTGCAGAACCCCCAGCCCCGTGGAAATGGGGAAAGTACAAATTAATTCTCCTTAATCTGACGGGCACTCGCTCCACTGCCACGTGCCACGGCAGTGGGCAGAGAGCAGCCCGGCCTCCCCGGGGCTCGGCTCGTGGCTCATGGGCAGTGCTGGCCCGGCCCTCTCTGTCCCCCTGTGGGTGATGCCCTGGGGACGAGCTGCTGGGCAGGGCAGGGGGAGCAGAAGGGGCTCAATCCTGCTCAGTTTGGATGAGGTGGGTGTGGAGCACTGAGCGTGGCCCCCCTGTGCTGCTGCTCGTAGAGGGGCTGGGCATCACAGGGCCATCGAGACGGCCACGATGTGGAGGCCACTTTGTCAGCACAGGCTTTACACCCAATTCTCGGGGATGGCAAAGCCCCGAGGCCGCACTGAAGGGCCCTGCACAGAGTCCACAGCACCGGGCATGGCTCTGCACATCCCCCTCCCCTCACCTTCCCCCAGCACTTGCCGTGCCCTCTGCCACCCACGCCACAGGGACGTCCTGCCCTCTGCGAGGAGGGGAGCTGTCCCCTCCACCCAGCCCCCCACTGGGGTGTCCCCCAGGACACGTCTGCCCGTGCCCCCCGCCTGCCCTGCGAGCCCCCCGCCGCTGGCACGTCTCGCCTGCTATTCTTGGCTCTCCAGCGCTGCGCTCTCCCGGCAGTGCCACCGTATATTACTATTATTGCCGGCTGCCAACGCCTTGGAGCAGGCAGCCAGGCCCGTGATGGGGCTTCCACACCCCTGGTGACCTGTGATTCGGTCCCTGCCGGGGCTCTGGTCTTCAACAGGCTATTTCGGGAAATCCAATTTGATGGGCAGAAGGAGCACGAGCCACGCTGCTCAGCCCCTGCGCCGGATCCAGGCTCCTCACGTCACCAATCAGATCCAGATTTTAGCTTCGCCCGTGATGGCAACAAGGGCCAAGAGTCACCTTTGGCTCCAGATCCAAATTTCTGGCTGGGTAGAATCCAGGATTTTGGATCAGCTCGTTGGAGAGACGAGAGCGGCTGCAAAACCTGGATCTGGAGCCCCAGCCCCCACAGCAGCACCACCTGGGCACGAGGCCTGATCCTGCCCCCGTGAGTGGGCAGAGCTGTGGGGAGACACACACCAGCACAGCCACCAGCCACCTGCACGGGCTCTGTGTCCCGCAGGTCCTGTCATGGCTCTGCCTCCAAGCTGGTGATGGGGAGGCTGAAGGAAGGGCCCCCACCAGGGACCCCCAGCCTGGGCTGCCCGACACCCTCTGTTCCTCCCGTGCCTTGCCCAGGCTGCTGGGAGCCAGGCCCAGAAAAGAGGGCTTGGAGGGCCGGGGGTTTCTCCTCCAGCCCACATGGTACAAGCCTTGGCACTCAAGGAGGGAGATTTGGACAGCGAGAGCTCAGCACCAACTCACCCAGGCTGGATGGGGACACCACAGTTGTGTCACCCTGTTCCCTGCAGCAGGAATGCCCAGAGCTGGTCCTGGTGCCCAGGCTCGGTGGCACAACAGTGCCCAAGGCAGCCCCAAATACAACTCATGTCTGTGCCCTCTCTCACCACTGCTCTCACCACCCCCACAGCCAAGAGGGGCCCCTCTGCCTCAGATGCTCCATGGTCACTTTGATGGCTATTTTTGCATTCCCAGCCCTGCCGGCGCTGCAATAACGCTTTGAAAGGGCTGACATGCTCCTTCCAGACGTGCCCATCTCCCCGTGGCCTTCCCCCTGCTCCATCCCCCTGCAGAGGGGGTCTTGGAGGGCCGGGAGCCGTGGATGCACACGTGGGGACAGAGGGAGCGCGGGGATGAGGAACTGAGATAGACAAAGACCGACATCCATTTCCTGGAGGGGAATCTGCGCTGCCGGCTGGATCCTGCCCCGATTTACACCGAGGGCGGCCGCCTGCTCCCAGGGGGACAGCCAGCACCCACCAGCCCGGCTCTGTCCCCTCCTGCCGGGGGTCCCGCCGCGGGCAGCACAGCCCTGCGAGCCTCGAGGGAGGTGACGTGCGGGGCTGGATGTCACGGGATGGAGAGAGACCGGCGGTCCCAGAGCCAACTTGCTCTGCAGGTTTGGCGCAGGACGGAGGGACCAGACCGGCTCCTCCGACAAAACCCAACCGTCCGGGGGAAGGAAGGCGCCGGGAGGAGGGGGAACCCCGAGCCTGGCCCCCGGAGCTCTCCTTGCCTGCCAGGCTGGGTTGGACCGTGGTGGTGATGGCACCGCTCGGCTCCTGCCCCGCGCCAGCTCCCAGCACCCCGGCCGGGCATGGCCCTCGCACCCAGTGCCAACCCCGGCAGGATGGGAGGGGGAGCCCCCCGGGCTGGGGAGGGATCCTGGGCCTGCCCCCAGCCCTCCGCTGCGGGAGAGCGCAGGATGGCTGCTGTCGCCTTCCAGGGAGAAGCTGGAGGGGCTGCGGGCTGCGGCCCCCTCCCCAAAGCCTCGGGCAGCAGGAGACGGGGATGCCCGCACCCCTTCTCCCGCACCCACCGGGGGATCCTGGCCGAGCTCAGCACCGCGGTACCGGCAAGACCTTCCCGGCCATCCGCCGCCTCCATCCCCCCCGGCTCCATCCCGGGCCATCCCCCCGGTTCTCCCCGGACACCCTCTCGGCGGGGCTGGGGATGGGTCCGCAGGCGACACGTCCCGTCCCTGTGGGGCCGGTCCCTCCCGACCCCGGTGCCCCGCAGGGGAGATCCCCCCTCCCGCGCCAGGCACCGCATCCCCCCGGGAGCGGGGCCGCCCCGCCGCTCTTACCCCGCTCCCGCCGCCTACATCCTCCGGCGGCTCCCGGGCGGCTCCCCGACGGCCCGGCGCGGCCGCCCCCGGCCCGGCTGGTCCCGGCCCGGCTCGGTTGGGCTCGGCTGGTCCCGGCTCGGCCCGGGCCGGCGCCCCGCGGGCGGCAGCATGCGAGTGGCGGCGGCCCCGCAGTGCAGCGCGGGCGGGCGCGGAGCGGCGGGAGCGGAGCGGGGCCGCCGCGGCAGCGCCAAGACACGGCGGTGGATTTTCCCCGGGAGCCAGAGCGGGCGGCGGCGGCGCAAAATGGCTCCGGTGCGGCTCTGCCGCCGCCTCCCGGCGCCCCCCGGGACCCCCGGGTGTTGGGGGAAAAGAACGGGGGGAGCCGCGCGTGGGGCCGGGGAGCTGCCGGCGGAGGGGTGTGCGGGGCTGGCACCGGCACAGGGGGGACCCAGCCGTGGGCATCCCCTGGGGCACCCCGGGACGGCGGGGGCACCTGGGGACTGTCACTCACCCCTGCCCGTGGCCACGAAACCTGCCTGGGAGGGGATGGGGTGCTGGGACAGCGCTGGGGCGTCGGGATATCCCTGGGGTGCTGCGATAGCCTCGAGGTGCCAGGACAGCCCTGGGGTGTAAGGGCAGCCCCAGGGTTCCAGGATAGCCCTGAGGTTGCCAGGATAACCCTGGGGTACAAGGACAATTTCGGGGTGCCAGCATAGCCCCAGGGTGCTGGGCCAGCCCTGGGCAGGGTACAACCCCGGGGGCCCAGCCTTCCCCCAGCAGACCGGGGGCCGCCTGCCCGCCGAGCCCCTGGCACCACACCCTGTAATTTGATAATAATTATAATAATAATAATTACGGCGTGCGTGGGCTGGAAGTGCAGGAACAATAACCCGGGTAACGCCTTGCTGCGTGGTGGCAGGAGCAGCATGGTGGCACATGCCCTGTCCTGGTGCCGTGCTGGCCCTGGAACCCCCTGGCACCCCATGTGGGAGCCCCTGCCTGGCATGTGAGAGGACACGGCCTGGGCACGTGCCCTGCATGGATTTTTAGGCAGTTGTGTCCATGCCCCAGCGCTGTGGTCCTTGGCCAGGCTGGCCATGTCCCCAGGCCTTCCCCCTGAACAGGACACCCTGCCAGAGCCAGAGCTTGGGCAGCCCCCATTCCTGGCACACAGAGAGCCCCCCAAAAGTCCTGCTGCCCCCCCAGTCGCAGACCCCCCCAGGCCCTGCAGCACCCTGCACTGCTGACACGGCTGCTCCTGCTGCACACGGGGAGCAGAGCTCTGCCCCCTCCCTCAGCAGTTACATAAAAGGATTAAAATTTAACATGAACTTCAAAAGGGGAAGAACGGGGTGGTCGAAGGCGGCTGGCCCAGGGCCGGGTGCAGAGCAGAGGCACCCTGGGACATGTCCCAGCTCTGCTGAGAAGCAGCACTGCAGCACATGGAGACCTGCTCCATCCAGCCCAGCCCATGGGGCCAGAGCGAAGTGCCCGGGCACCACGGGCACAACAGACACCCCACGGGCACCACAGACACCCTGTGAGCCCACGCTGGGTTAACTGGGCTGGGGTCTGCCCGGGTCATGACGATGCACGATTCTCATGGGGGTCTGGCCTTGCCCCACACCTTCACCTCCCACTGGCAACCAGGTGGCCCTTAATAACCCACTACCCAAAGGCACAGCATCACCCACCCATCCCACTGCCTGCTGCCACCCTGCCTGTCCCATGCCAGCAGTGCCCAGGCAGCCCCTCTCCTCCTGCCCGGTGCCTCACGCTTCCTTTCACACACCAGTGGGTGGGAACGTGCTGGAGAGGAGCCCTGTGCTGGGGGAGCGAGACCCCCCGGTTCGGGGGCAGTTGATGCACCCCGGCCCCACACCATGCCCAGACCCCGCGTGGCCGCGCAGCGCCCGCGCTCCCGTCGGTGCAGCAGCGGGAGCGGGGCCGTGCTGGCAGCAGAACGAGCCAGGGCTGGGAAAACACCATCTCCCGCCCCCGCAGCCGCCCACGGCCCCGCACCCGCTCCGCCGCCTCCGCAGCGCCGGGGCTCGGGAGGAGGGGGCGGCAGGCGCGGGGCTGGGGCTGCGCTGCGCCCACCGGGGCCGCCCACCCGCGGGTAGGGCAGGGGACGGGGCAGGGGGGAGCGGGGCTCAGCCCCCGGTGCAAGAGCCGTCCTGGCACAGGGTCCTGCCGCAGGAGCATGGCTGGGATGGGGGGCTGGGATGGGGGGCTGGGGGACCGGGCTGGGGGCCGGGATGGGGGACCGGGGGCTGCCCCGCACCCAGCCCTCCCCGGGCACCTGCGAGCAGAGAGACTGGGGAAGCCTTTGGCTCGTTCATTTTTAATCTTGGCTGAGAGCAGGAGGGACACGGGCACAAAGCTCGGGAATGCTGCGGGATGGGACCGGCTGCGGGACCCCAGACAGCCCTGCCCAGGAAGGTCCCAGGCAGCCCAGCTGATGCCACAGGGCTCTTTGGTCATGCTTGTCCCCCTGGGATGGAGATTCCTGGGAAAGGAGAGCAACCCCTGGGCATCCCTCCTGTTCCTGTCTCCTCATGCCCTACCATAGCACAGCCTCCCTCGCTGGGCGAGCCCCTCTCCCAGTGCCAGTGCCCCCTTCCCAGTGCCAGTGCCTTCCTCCCAGTGCCTGCAGCACAGGGGCAGGATCCGTGCGTGAGCAGAAACTGTGGGCACGTGGAGATGTGCAGAGAACAGAGCGGGGTGGGAGGAGGAAGAGGGCGCGTGAAGTCAGAGCTTCCCCAATGCTGCTCCCCATCCCTGGCCTGGTCCCAGGGATCCCATCCCACCGGGCAGCCGGGGGCAGATCCCCGGTGCCCACCCCGCTACGAGGAGGTGAAGGAGGACACACGGGTGCCAGGCACAGGCCCGGGGGGGCCCGGCGGGGGCAGCGGGAGGCACCGGCCGATCTTGCGCAGGGTCCGGCCCAGGTCGGCGCGGAAGCGCCGGATGGAGAAGCAGTAGACGAGGGGGTCCAGGCAGCTGTTGAGGCTGAGCAGGGCCACGCTCAGCGCGTGCAGCACGTCCAGGGCGTCGGGGGGCCCGCAGGGCGGCGCGGGGGGCCGGCTGCCCACCCAGGGGGCCAGCGTCAGGTGGTAGGGGGCCACGCAGACCACGAAGACCAGCAGCATCCCCAGCACCATGGCGCGCGCCTGCTGCCGGTGGGAGCCCGGCGAGGCGGCGGCGGCGGCGGGCGCCGAGAGCGCGCGGGCGATGGAGGCGTAGGTGCCCAGCACCACCAGGAAGGCGGCGGCGAAGAAGGCCACCATGGCGTAGGCGTAGGCGCGGTGCCGCCCGTGCTGCTCGAAGCAGGCGGTGGCCCCGGCGCGGGCGGGGAAGGTCTGGCGGGCGGCCAGGGTGGGCACGGCGCAGCCCAGCCCCAGCAGCCAGGCCAGGGCGCAGGCCAGCGCGGCGCCGCGGGGCCCCGTGAGCGGCAGCGCCCGCCGCGCCGCCCGCACCGCGCAGAACCGGTTGAAGCTGATGAGCGCCATGAAGGTGACGGCGCTGTAGGTGGCCAGGTAATAGGCGGCCCCCGCCAGGCGACAGGCGGCCTCCGACAGCAGCCAGTCCCCCCCGGACAGGTAGTAGTGGATCCAGAGGGGCAGCGTGAGGTTGAAGAGGATGTCGGCCAGCGTGAGGTTGATGAGGTAGATGCGGATGGCCTTCCTCACCCTGCCGCTCTGCAGGAAGACCAGCAAGGCCACCAGGTTGCCCGGCAGCCCCACGCACAGCACCAGGCAGTAGACGACGGGCACCAGCACGAACTGCACCGGGTCGCTGGCCAGGCACTCGCCGGAGTGTCCCGTCGGCAGCGGCCCCAGTGCCGAGCTGTTCATCCCGGGCTCCTGCAAAGGCAGGGAACAGTCAGTGGCACAGCCCTCGGGGACAGGGAAGGGGTGTTGACCCACACAGGACACCTCTCTGGCACCTGCAGCACTGCTGGGCGACAGAGGCAGAGCCCCCACGGGGATGCCACTGTGTGCTGGAGGGGCTCAGACCTCACAGGAGATGAGGAGACTCCAGCTATGTCCCCCCACGCCACGAGGGAGCCCAGAGGTTGCCATCAGCCACCCAGCCAGGGCTCCCCGGGGAGCGGCAGGCGCAGCTGCACCGCGGCTGAGGGATGGAGTCACAGCCAGAGGCACCCGGGGGTGCTGTGCTGGCTCCAGCCGGCAGCTGTGGGGCTTAACACCTCCCACACAGCACGTGCCTGTAGGGCCACCCACCCCAGCCCTCTCCCAGCACCCCAAATCCCCCCGGGAAGTCACCCACTGGCTCAGGGTGCGCCAGAGTGGAGAGACCCAGGCACGGACAGGAGGTAGGAGCACGGGGCCAGCAGCCCCCCCGTGCCCCCCAGCCCTGCACGGGTGGGTTTGCCTCCGGTTCTAGCCATGGGAAACCACGTTGTGCCGCAGTGGCTGTATCCAGGGCTGCAGCTATTTCACCTCCCATCACCGCCTGCCCACACCTCGCCGACAGCACTGAGTCACCAGCCGGTGTTTTCCAGCGTGGCAGGGCCGGATCCGGCACACGCAGCACCCGGCACCGCACCGAGGCACGGAGGGCATGAGCTGCCGAGCCTGGATGGGGATTCGGGGCTTCAGTTGGACCCCCGAGGGCCCCTGGATCCCTCAGTTGTCCCCTTTTCCTTCTCCTTCCCCCACCGTTAGCACCGGGGATGCTCCGTGTCACCCGCCCCACGATGGTTACTCACCCCAGCAGGTCGGGCTGGAGAGGCTGCGTCCCCTCCGGCTGCTCCTCGTGTCTGATCCAGCCAGGCTGGGGAAGTCTTTAAGTGCTGGGGGAGGCAGGGGCTGCCTGACCTCCCTCCCCACCATTCCAAGCCCCCCTTGTGGGACAGCAGCTGGAGTGGGAGAGCACCTGCGTGTGTATGTAATGGGGGATTCCCTGCTGGAGCCACGCTAAGACCCCCCGCGCCGGCTGCCGGGGCTGGGGGCATGTGGGGGTGGCCAGGACTGCTGACCCCCTGCGTGCCCCCAGCCACATCCAATACCATTTCCCAGGGCCCTGCTCCCACCCACGCCCGGATGAAAGCAGCGGAGGGTCAAGTTTCTGCACCCGGCAGCTGGGGGAAAAGGGGATGCCCCGAAGGGATCAAAGCAGGAATCTGCCTCCTCCCAGCTCTTGGTGCTTTTGTTGGCTTCAAAGCTGGATTTAGGGGGAGCAGAACCCCAGGCCTCCCAAGCTCTGTGAGCACCCAATTCGCTGCTTTGCGTGGCCCTGCAATTTGTGGGTGTTCCTCTGGGACACCGAAGGCGGTTCAGGTCCTGCTGGGGGTGCAGGGGTGTTGTACCCCCTGTGCTCATCCCAGTCTCCCCCCACAGCCATCCCAGCCCACGTGCCAGGAGATGTGCTGGGTTTAGATGCAATCTTGGGGTTCGTGCCTATCTGGGATGGCAGAGAGTCATCTTGTAGGAGCAAGATCCCCAAAAACATGTGGCTGCCCAGGCACACTGTCCGGGGGTTGTGGTGCTGCTGTCACACCCTGGGTGTGCAGCAAGTGGCCTGGCACATTGCTGGGTGGCTCCAGCCAGCTGGGGGGGTCCCACCCCCACACGGGCTCTCCCCGCTGTCCGTCTGTCTCCACACCAGCTGCCACCAGCTCCCACATGTCCCCAGGCCTTCTCTGCAGGCACTGCTCCTGGGGACTGGGGCCTCCAGCCACCACAGCTCAGCACGGGGGGGGGGGGAGGCAGAAATAAACAGGAAGGCAAAACATGAAAAACAAGAGGGTTTATTCCAAAATACGAAAGCCCCCAGGAGAGCAGAGCCAGCCCCTGCTCGGCGTGGCCAAACGCCGGGAAGAGCCAGACACCTTGTGCAAGTTTAGCAACGGAGCTGCCGGAGCGGCGGCGGTGCCACGGCAGTGTCACAGTGGTGCCATGGCCACCGGCCCACAGCACCAGCCCACAGCGTGGGGACAACCAGCACCAGGGTCCCTGGCAGGGGCAGGAGAGGACACACTGGGCCTCAGCAGCAAGTTACCTTGCAGGAAGCGGTGCCATCCCTGAAAATACCACGCAGGCATCGCTTCCCGCCGTCCGAGCCGTCCGTCCGTCCATCCTTCCCGCCTCCGGTCACTCGAACTTGGGCCGGGGGGCAGCCGGGTACCCGCGGATGTTGAGCAGCAGGAGGAGGCCGAGGCAGAGGGTGGCCGGGGCACACATGGCCAGCGGCTCCCGCAGCGCCAGCAGCGTGTAGATGGCACCTGGGCGAGGAGCAGAGCGTGGGAATGGGGGTCCCCGGCCGAGGATCCCCCGAGACCCCGTGCGGGGCGGTGGGCGCCCGCTGGCTCTCACCGATCATGACGACGCTGAGGACGAAGTTGCTGATCTCCTGCAGCAGTTGGGGCCCAAGTGCCAGCAGCAGCCCGGCCGTCGCCTCCACCCAGCCCACGGCCGCCAGGTACCCGCCCGGCTCCGGCACGAACCCCAACTCCTTCAGGGGAAACACCTTGGCAAAGCGCACGAACTCCGACGCCTGGGAAGGGCAGGAGGGGAGCGGGGCAGCCCTGAGCCTGGGGCTGGGGGGTACAGCCCCTCCAGGGGGTTTGCTTTGCTCTGCTCTGCCCTGCACCCCAAGGGGATCAACCCTGCACCCTAAATGAGTCAGCCCCGCACCACAAGCAACTCAACCCTGCACCCTGAGGGGATCAGTCCCAGGCTCCACGGGGCTCAGCCCTGCACCCCAACCTGCTCATTCTCGCCCAAGGCTCAGCTCCGCACCCCAATTCACTCATTCCCCCCAAGGGCTCGGTCCTGCACCCCAAAGGGCTCAACCCTCCACCCCGACCTGCTCATCCCCCCCAGGGCCGGCCCTGCGCCCCCCTCGCCCCCTCGCTCACCATGTGCCGGTGCAGGTCGGCCGAGAGCCGGTCCGAGAGCTTCAGGACGCCGGTCAGGAGGAAGAAGAGCCCGAGCAGGACGCGGAGGGCGGTGAAGGCCGCCGCCATGGCGGGACGGGCGGGCCCGGGGGCGGAGCGGGGCGGAGCGGACCGGCCCCGGGGAAGGACCGGCCCCGGGGATGGCCCAGACCCGGCCTCGGGGAAGGACCGGCCCTGGGGATGGACCAGCCCCGCACAGACACGGCCCCCCAGCCCCGGGGTGCTGCCGGGGAAGGGGATGCTCAGATCTGCAGCTTCACCCCCCCACCAGCAGCACCATCCTCCCACCAAAGCAGAGAGGGGAGGGACAAAAAAAATAAATGGGAAAGAGGAGAAAAAAACCCCACCCGAAATTCTACAGCTTGGTGGGCTCCCGTGAGCGGGTGTGACCCACGGCTGGGGATGCGAGGGGACAGGCAGGGCACGGACAGTGCTGCCCGTGGCTTCGGGGGTCACACAGGGCACGGACAGTGCTGCCCACGGCTCTGGGGGTCACACAGGGCAAGGACAGTGCTGCCCACAGCTCCGGGGCCAGGCAGGAGCCGGGTGAGGAGGCAGCAGCCCCAGCCAGGCCGGTTCGGGGTGACGGGGGTGGCCCCCGCGCTCCCCGGTCCTGCGTCACCGCCTGCGCCAGCACCGAGCTCCCGGGAAAGGCAGCCCGGCCTTGGCGAGGGGCCCGGGGGAGCCGCGGGCACTGACGTGTGTGCAAGTCAAGTGGAAATATTTTTTTAATGCCAGTAAGTCATGAGAGCGGGAAGCGTTTTCCAGGCCCCAGGAGGCAGCGGAGGGGGGGACGGGGAGCACGGCCGGGCTGGACCCGCAGCGACCCCGCTCAGCCAGCGCCGGGCAGGGGCTGCCACAGGCACCGCTTCGACAGCGAGCAGGGGCAAGCGACTATTTTTACTCCTGGCAGCACATGATTCCCCAGCTCGGCTGGGAGAGCCGCGGCCAAGGAGCTGCGTGCCATGGTTTGGAGCTCTCCCTGCTCCAGCTGGCACGTGTGGAATGACAGACAGCGACAGGCCAGAGCAGGCTCCAGCCCGTGGTGGCTTGGAAAGCTCCTTGGGAGAAAAGGAATTTCAAACAAAAAAAAAAAATCAAGACCAAACCCTGAACAAAGGATTGCAGCAGCTCAGCAGACCCACAGGGCTGGGGCATCAGGGCATCTGTCACTGCTCCCAGGATATTGTTCAAGTGTACCTGCTCTCAGCCTCTGATTTTTTATTAATTATAGGGGCTACTTAATTTGGTAGAAGCAGGCGATTGGCTTCACCAGCCAAAGGACAATAACCCAAGGGGTGGTAACATCCACCACCAGCACCAGGGAAAAGCCATCCCCTGGTCCCTACAGGACAGCCTGTGGTTTGCTCATAAAGGGAGCTGAGGTGAAGTTAGCACATGGAATGCTGGAACAGTCTCACACAGGAAGCAGCCTGTGCTGCAACAGTGGAAATGAGGACAAGTTACTGGAAAATAACAGAATTTGAAGGAAAAAAAGGCTGCACAAGCTGCAGTAGCTGTGGAAACAAAGACACCAAAGCCCAGCCCCTGCAGCGCAGCTACTGAGGAGCCACAAACCTCACCGAGGCCTTTTCAGGACCCAGACAATCCTAAAGTCACAGTGGAACACCTCAGTTTGCCCTTCCCCAGCACCTGTTTGCCTGAGAGAGAACAGCAGCAGCTCCTAAAGCACCCCCAGGCACCCAGACACCTCAAGTGCCTCATGCCGCTCTGCCGCATGAAATTCAATTTATTTTGCTCTAAACTGGCAAAGCAGGTCCCAGCCAAATGTTCCTGACTCCTCATGCCACTGCAGCACAGCTACCACTGGTGTATTTTAACACTTTAACAGATTTAAACAAAAGATGATATTTGATGAGTGACAGTATGAACCACATACGTGCACAGTACAGCTGTCAAAGCATCAGGTGAAGCAACACGAACCAGGGCAATTTGTGCTGCAAGAGCTAAACCCAGCACTTAACTCTTAACTTTGGCATCTCAGGCTTAATTACTGGAGTCATCACCAAGAAAGCTATTAAAAACCAACCAGGCACAGGTTAACATTTGGAATTCTATCATACAGAACTACACAAGACTCAAAATGGGGATAAGGAATGGGTGAAACATCCAGAAACTCGTGTTTCTCAGACCCAGCCATACCACACTGGACAGACTGCTTACTCACTCAATACACTGGAATAAAACAGAAGCCATTTATAAAAATAGTAAAATGTTTTATTTTTAAAATTTGTATCTTCCTGGCTCCTCTTCACTGCAATCAGACTTCTCCTTCTGCAAGTACAAAGCATATTATCAGAAAGACTGAAAACACCAGCAGAAATTACAGGTCATGACATGGAATCAGCATCACAACAGGCCACGTGCTTGCCAAATATTATCTAAAACTTTCTCACATCAGATCTGAGATTAAAGAAAGAGATTTCATATTTCTAAGATCTGAAACAGCTCTGTGTGTTTTCCTATGCCGGGGCCAAGAGCAGCAGTGACAAACCACACAGGATTCTACAGGAGTGCACCCACTGAATCCCACTGGCTTCACCTCTTACAGGTTCAGTTGTGCATCTAAGCTGTTCCTTACCTGTGACTTCTGAGTGAAGGCACTCAGCATGTTGCTCCTCACACAGAATTTTAAATATCTGAAGTTCCCCCTTGTAATTTAGTGGCAAATTAGAGGGAAAATGTCATAAATTCCAGCTCTGCAAGTCGGTTTATTTCCCTGAATTGCTATTTGCTTGTGCTCCTGTACATGCTGATTTATACTCCAGGTTATTTTTAAAGTTCAGTGTTTAAGTATTTCAGCCAAGTAGCATTTTACACAAGGTTTAGTTGGGTTAACATCTGAGAAGCAGCTGCTCTGTTCTCCTTTTTCCATGCTGACAATCACCCACCCCATTCTCTGTAGCCTGAGTGCAGGAATGGTCATTTCTTGTTTGAGCACCTGCAGCTCTCAAGAGGACAGAGTTTATTTGCTGCTGCAGGGCTGAAAGGCCTCAGACAATGGTGACATTCTGGCACTACAGAAGCAAGATTCCGAAACTTTATATAAAATTGAGATTAATTACGATTTTCAGGCAGGAACTACATAACCCACCTCAGGGTGATGAGCTATCAAACTCTCACAGTAAGGACACCAACTACTTACTTGTCCACCTGTTCCCTTGGTCCCTCCACACACACTGGGCACCGTGCTGGATGTGCTCATGCTCGGCTCCTTGACTGGAAAAACATTCCCAAGTTATTATACCCACAGAGATTTTGAAATCTTTTGTACAAACCCACGTCTAGAAAGGTATTTTTAACCGCTGCTGTCAAGATATGAAGCCCAGATGGAGTCAGGGTGCTCAAGCCCACGGCATGACAGCAGGCACTAAGTTCTACCCTACACATTTAATTTATTCACTCTTTCCAACTTCTCAGTATTCCCCAATTCAAAGGTACTCAGTGACTGAACATCAAGTGTCCAGAAACCTTTATTATTTTATCCATGCAGAACAAAAGTGCTACTTACTTCCCATGGATGAGCACTCCGGTGTCACTCAGCTTTCATCTTCACCTAAAGGATAACAACTGAAGTTATTAGAGTCATACACAGCAAAGCTGGACCATTTCAAAACTAACTTAAAAATAAGGGTTTAAGATACATGGACTGATTAGTTATGAGGGGTAATTTATCAGTTATTCCAAACCATTAAGTGGAAGAATAAGGGGCAGAAATAGGCTGGCCTTAACACTCATCAAGAGCTGAAGGAATATGCAGGTAGTTGCCTGAAGAACTGCACCTTGTGTGAGCACAAACCATAACCCCCCATCTGAGCACAGTGAGGTCTGATTGCAGCCAGAGGTATATTATCCCTTATGTGAAGGCATTAATTTTGTCAGCTACTTCAACTATTTGACCCTATTTGAGTCCTGCAGCAATGCCCTCTATTCCCCTTCATGAGGGAGTGCAGTGGCCCTGGACTGTAGGAGCCCTTGGGTTCAACAGTCCTACGAGTGCTTCAGAAGCCAAAGGCAGACACTAAGATTGGCACTGTCACTGCTTTTATCCTCAGCAAGGTTCTTCCCTTCTCGAGACCCCCCTTTACTACAGCTGAGGGCAGCCTGCAATGGTGAGAGCTGGGGATGTGGTTCCAAGGCTCTGTACAGCTCCAGCTGGGAAGCAGATCACACCTCGGGCACAGCGTGATCTGACCAGGCAGGGACAAGTTCAGGATTAGTGTCCAACCCACCACCTGGGTTTTCTCATGGCCCTCAGGAGCAGGAGAGTTATGCACATATTGTTTTCTCTGCCATAGCAACAAACCCCATGCATAAGGGATACTATATCTTTGTGCATCCTTTAAACACTGCAGATTCCCTACTGGCCACGCTCCTCCCAGCCCTCCCCAGTTAGCTCTTCAGTACTGGTGTTCAGAAGCAACATGTATAGAGATGGGGTATTCACAGACCACTGCGGGATTGCACAGCCAAGTCCTAACGTGTCAATCATTACCTAGCAGCAATGACACAGCTGGGAGAAGGCCAATCCTCCCGTTTTTTCCTTTGCCAGGCAGCAGCTATTTAACAGCCCCACTAGCTGGTATGGAGAGAGAAAAAAAATCTGAAGCTAATTAGCTGATTCCAAACTTGCTAGTAGTGGAAGAAGCCAAGTGATTCCCCAGAGCACTATACTTGGATGCATCCTTCCCAACATGCTCAGCCTCACTGAACATAATGGAACAGAACACTGGCCTTCCTGATCATGTCACTGCAGCTGGCAATGATTAACAGAGACATGCAACCCCATTACTGCTCGAGTCCTAAACTACTCACAGGCCTCAGTGTTTAGCTATGGGGAGAACTGCAAGCAAATCAACACTTTGTATGCTTAATGTTACAGTAAAGCCCCATCCACGCTGTGCTGTGCTCTCCTGCCAGCACCAGGTCTGCTCGGAGGGCCTAGCAGTACAATGTATTCTGACACCACACTTCTGAGCTTCAGGTAAGCTTTTGAGAAAAAGTGTTTTTCACACAGATAAAACCAAGATGAAACACAATGCAAGCACTTGAATGGCATTCCTTGTACCCACTTGTTACAGACTGACTTAGAGCAGACATGACTATTTAAAGTTTGCTACCACACCAAGTTTCATTACTGCAGCCAGAGCTGCTCTGAGCCCACGGTTCAGTCACAAATTGCTCGCTCCAAGAGTGTCAAAAACGTGCTAAGTTCAAGTACATAGAACAAGGCAGATGTGCCAGTAACCCCTCCACGACATTCCTGAAAGTCAAGTATCCAGAGCTGGATAACTAGAAAAATTGAAGTCAGATCTGAGCACTGGTTTAAGATCACTAATTCAGTTTTGCTACAGGACAGCACGCTGGCTGCCAGCAGGTTTTCTACTGGATCCCAGTCCCAAGTAAGGGTGAGCAATCATGGAATGGATCCCAGTCACAGGTAAAGGTAAGCCATCACAGAAAGTTAAACTGACTTTGTGACAAGGTGTCACTGTGTGACCAGCTGGTGTTGGCTACACTCACTGGGGTGTAACCAAAGACCTGTTGTCAGGATCTCAAGGTGCAGCTGCTACTTCAAGTGCCCAGTGGAACGTGGAAAGGTGGCTACAGCAAAAGGCAAGGCTGTCCAGCAGATCCCTGTTCACCAGCAAGAGTCCTGCCTGGATGGTAACACAGAAGGGTCCAAAAGTGACAATAATACCAGAAACAAGTATGCAAAGCGAAACTTTGCAGAACAAGTGGGAAAACACATTACAACACCTGTGAAATAAACTGAGTATCAGACAAGAGCCAGACTACATGCAGGAACAAGGGACCTTGAAATTCAGGTTCAAGAATAATGCAAAAGAGCTGGAGATCAGCATGTCTGGATGTCTGGCAAGGTAAGCATGTTAATCCTGGAACACTGCAGTCAGTAGTTGTAGTAATGAAGAGTTTAGAATTACATCCCCAAGACTGATGAAAAATGAAATTGAGCATTACACTGCTAGGATGACTCTACCAGGCAGAAGTAACAGAATCTCATCGCTGTCAATTAAAGCACAGGAATGTATCAGGCTTGTCAATCAAAGGCTAAAATAAAGACAACTGCAAAGTCCAATATAAGCTTTATGAAACTATTCATGGGATATTAATTCAAGCACTCATTTATGTTCTCAAAAATATTCCAGATCAGTCTCAGAGCTGCCTGTACCAGGAGTTTGAGGTGACTCACACAGCACACACGAGGCAAGAGCAGCAGTTATTAACGCATTCCTACCGAGCCAAGACTCTACACAGGGATGAGCTGCAGATGGGCCACTTGGTCACTACAGAGAGTTTAAACAAGTTCTTTTCTAGGCACTGAGAGCACCTAGTCGACTAGTCAAGTGAGTCCAAGATCACATTCCCTCTTCCCCACAGTGCTCAGCTAAGAGTATCTTCGTTACATCGGAACTAAGAAAAATCCACCCAAGCCGAGTCGTATGCACGGAGGAATCGGGTCTGGAAATCCTCAGCTAAGAACCACAGCAAGTTGCTCGTTGTCTCTGAACGAGACAAAGCTTCAAACCGAAAACCACACAGCTTTGATGCAAGCTCAACATACAGGTATGGAGTGCTGCACTGTAATTCCACAGTCAGAAGTGTGATGTCAGAATACCCACAGTATAAGATTACATAGAAAGTCACCAAGTTAGATTATATTGCTTGTTACCTACCTGGACGCAGTCGGCAATGAGAATCTCGGAGCAAGCAGGAATACTACATCCGGGTCCTAATGTCCATTGCCATTTGTGGTACTACGTTCCTCACAGTTATGAACTGCAGAAATGCTGGCTAAGTGCAGTTATGTAGCAGGCCACTAGTTTTTTAAAGTGTAAATTGCAGTCTCAAAACTCCAGCAAGAACTTGCTGCCACAGTAAATGGTTGCCAAGGAGAAGCCAAGAATTTGTCTACCACAAAAATACCACAAAATCTCAAAAGCAGTTTCAGTTTCTCGTCAGCTGTATAAATGATTCGTGTAATGTGTCTACACCAGAAAGTTAAGATTATTCTGTATTCATTTCTGAGAAAGTGCAAAGACATATGTATAACGATACCAGTTTCTACTTGCTGCAGTTTTTAGAGCTCTAAATGTCAAAATGGGCTCAATTTTGATAAAACAAACTAAATTGCAACAGCCAATGTCCTCCAAGTCCAGTACAAAAATGTGTTATGCGATCCAGACCATCCAAAAACAGGTCTGTCCAGCAAACCACTTTTCTGAATGGTTTTAAAGATTCCATTATATAAATCTGAGTTTATGAAAAAAGTCCAAAACCTCATAGGAACAGATCAAAGGAACATCACTTTCTCGCCTCCCACATTTAGTAACTTTACCAGATTTGAAAGTTGACATGTTTGCCAGCTTTTAAGACACCACTTTTAAAAGGTGGTCTTTAAATGAAGTTGGCTAATTCATCATATGCCTGTTTAGTACATGCAACTCAAAGCAGAACTTGTTTTAGAAATTCTGCTTATGCAGCTACAACAAAGCCAGATTTAACCAAACTTTCAGATGTTTTGAAAACCGCCAAATCTTTCAAAATATTTACTAATCATGGTTTTGCAACTCAGCTATTTTAATACCTAACAACGGTAGCTTACGTACAAAACAGGGGTACCCAAAGACAAGCTCTGTAAGGTACAAGGACAGCAGCATCCTTCACTCTTCCAAGTTACAGAACTACAAAAGAACATACTTTAGGATATGCACCAGCATCTCTTTTAATAAAGAATGACATGTAATCTGAAAAATAAACTGAAAAAATTAATTTAATGTTCACGTTCAGAATTCCCCACCTCGGACACCTTCAGCTTCTGTGGGTGTCCCACGAACACCCTCCAGCAAACACATTGTTTCAAACTGCTTCAACAGCACAAATTGCATCCATACTGCTCGTCTGTGAACTATCCAATACAAGGACTCCCAAGGAATTGGTCTGCAGTTTAGGAACTGCCAATTTGGAATTTCCTGAAGAGCAATTCATTGTTGTAGCATGTTATCAACCCCCAAACTTTTCTGGGTAACTAAGAAGCATTCACCAAAGAAGCTGAGTCAGTCTTTAGTGAGCTTCATGTTCCCAGTCAGTGTTACCTGTATCAGTATTTCCCAACTTGCTATTTGTCATTTAAGGGGTAACAGTACTTCAAGAGGGATCAGCCATCTTCACTCTAAAACACTGCAATCTGACACTAAAGTTTTAACCACAGAGAAAATTTAGCATAGAATTTAGAATTAGCCAATGCTTAGCACAAGGAATGGAAAGATATTGGGAAGATTAAAGCTACTCACAGAACACTGGTGGCTGGGGATGGTGTGAAGGTACAGCCAAGCTAAGCTTACAGACTCTGTGCCAAGCAGGTTGATGGATCCTGCATTAACACTCAGGTATTTGACACTGGGAAGTCACGTTCCCAGCTCACCTGGTACAGTGTAATAATAAGCAAAGCAACTACCTTACCAATGAGTCCAGAATGCTCTGAAATTCTTCTGGGGCTTAATACAATGAACAGCGAGCTAACGAATTCATCAGATCTTCTACAAAGAGAACCTTAAAGGGAGTTTATTTGCACTGTGTAGTATTAACTCTTGAACTCCAGATTCAGATACTACTTTTGAAGCATTATCTCCAAACATCAATAATAAAAGAGCGATAACCATCATGCAAGCAAGCTGATTGCTGTGTTTTACATACAGGATTTTAGGATTTGCCCACCAGCTACACGATTTAGGAATAGTTCCTGCAGTCCCCATAATACAAATGATTGTATTCTGAACTAGGCAAATTAGTCCACTGTTAGCATGAGGACATAAGCAAGTTAACCTTAATCACTCGAGTAACACTTCTGGTCTTTTTGCCAAGCAATTTCAGGCAGGTTTACAACACTGAGCAAAGGCCAGATCCTGTGATCTCAAGACAGCTTAAGAGCATATAAATATCACATTAACAATCCTTTAGTTAGGAAGTCAGCCAATGCAAGGCATTCTATGAATTTATTTTAAAATAACCATTGCTAGTCTTCTGCTTTAAGTTTTTAAAAGATTCCAAGCAGTGACTACCAGGGTGGCAAGTGCTACCATCCCACCACCCGTCAGCCGTAGCTAAAATATGGAATTTGTTACTATGCTGCTTGCAGTGGAGCTTTAAATATTGTATCTTACAGCACTTGCAAGGTTTCCATTTGCTTCCTTATTGCAGCACAACGACTGCTCAAAAAAATCTGCATCTACTGCAAAGTTCGGCTACAATTTAACCCAATCTTTAGCTAGAGAGGCATTGTGGGAAGAGATCTCACTCTTCGCTGCAGTTCCACACCCTGGTCTAGTCCAACCTCGACTCAAGGCTCTCGGGTTACTGCAGCAGGTGTGGGACTCAGCCTCAATTGTTTAACCACGACTGGCAAGAAGAGTTACTACATTTAGTTTTCTATTTATTTGAAGCACAGTAAAAAAAAGGTTGGTACACTTTGGGAATTCAGTGGCACAAGGTACACTGCCATCAAGTTAGGGACGTTATACATCAAAAAAACAGCTAAATTTGATTTTGAAACACTGCATTACATAATTAAATTGTACTCGCCCAAACAGACCACTTACAAATATTAGGTCAGTAAGTTTCTAACATCCATAAAAACGTAGCTTTCTTACTAAAATGCAAGAATTAAGAAGTTGGTGTCTAAACAAGACAGACAAAAACAAACTGGAATGAAACTACAGGTCACATCTAAAATCGGGGCTTTTTGTTTGGGGCTTCATATTCTTCTCTCCCTCTACCATATCCTGCTGGTGTTCCAGGCCCCATTCCTCTAGGACCCTGGCCACCCACGGGCCCCGCACCTCCCTGCCCAAAGCGTTCAGGACGCTATTGGAACAGAATTAACAGTTCATTATAGGTAGTTGATGTCCATGTGTGTTAAGTATATATTTTTAGAAGGTTCCGTAGTCAAGGTTCGTCGATACAATCACCATTGAGTCGATCCACAGGTACCGGGAACATAGAAAGGAAAAAAGGGTAATTTAAAAATTAGTTTATTGTAATACATGCCTTGAGGTATGTTCCCACTTGATGCATTCTCATACATCTGTTACAAAGAACAGATCCTCCCTGCAGTGCTAGAAATGTAAGCATTAGTGCAGATGTGAATTAACAACTTTTCCAAATGAGCTCTAGCAAAATTTTTTCAACCAAGTTAATGCAAATAGCTTGCAAACTTCTCACCTTTAGTGCAGTAAAAGCTCAGATTACATCACTGTTGTTTCCAAATAAGCCTAATCAGAGAAGGCAGCTCCGGTTGGCTGAAGCAGGAGCTGACATTCATCAAATGTAACAGAATGCCTACTCACCAGGACTGGCATGTGCTGTCTAGAGACCATGAGCTTTTCAAGATGGGGTTAAGACTACGGTCTGCTGACTAAACTGCAGAGGCCTTAGGCAGTACCAGAACTCATTGTGAGCACTACTGCATTGCAAGAAGGGAAAAAAAAAAAAAGTGAAAAAAAGCTACTGACCAGTGCTTTTCCTAAACCATCACAACTGCTCGAGCAGAGACTGGCACTTGTTCAAACCCCACAGACTCCAGAGCTGCTGCTGCATCAGATGCAAAACGTGTTCCAAGCGCTCAGTGTGTCCAGTTAGAGCTATGCACAGAGGGGGGTGTGCATCCAGGCAGTACCTCCCTTCCCACCCCGCCTTCACCACAAGCTCTTGGGAAAGTCACAACTTCACAGCACTGAAAGGTTTCACACCAAGGTGTAACAGCTCAGTTACTCTGCAGTAAAGCAGACACTTCAGGTATTTTTACTAGTACCTCTAGTTGCATGTACTTTGTTCAGTTACTGTATTAGTAGGTGTGATCAGCATTCAACCTACAGAACTTACACATTATGAGGTCAAAGAGAGCTTTAAACTTTCATTTCAACCAGGTTTCCCACTACTGAGTCACAGAACAATGGTAGGTGGTTTGTTACAAAAAGTATCTGCAACTGACAATCCACACTTCGAGTTCCTGACTTCTGAAAGTCAGCGTCAATCCTTCCGAGAAAGGAATTTCAATCATTATTTAGGTTATTTCTGCCTAATTCGTGGCAGCTTCAAGCTCATCTCCAATTCTGTTTAAAGGTATCAGCACAGGAACTGTGACAGCACTGTGTGGCAGAGATCCCCAGCCTAAGAAACTCCAGGCAGTTAATCCACCTCACTGTCACCCCTTTTGACCAGATCACGTTTCAGGTATTACACAAGTTCAACATGCACCTGTACCATGGTTTTGAGGAGAAAAATGTACACAGCATCCAGCACACACTGCCTAACTGCTCACAGGAAGCTTAGGAACTGCTTAAATATCAGTAGATTATCGAGATACCTTAAGGCCAACGGCACTGTCTACTGAATCAATGATGCTCTGAGAAGTTACAATTCCAAAGATATGGTTCCCCAAAAAAGTAAAATGGAAGATATCCAACAAGCTGCTATGGTAGCTCAGCATGTTAAGCCCGAGGCCTAAACCCACCCAAAAATCATTTAGTTCAGCTTGTGCTGCAAGTGTCACCCTTTCAGGAGGGTGAGAGCACACTGGTATTGCCACCTAAGCCAACAGATTCCCATCCTGCCCATTAAGCATTTCTTTAATCTACATCCATGGTGCTTCAGGGTGGGAACACCAAGCAGCCTCCAAGCCCAGGCACACATGTAGTGTGCTAAAACTAGTACAGTTTGGAAACATACCTCAGAACAGGAGATATGGTGTAGCTTTAACAGGCTCTATCTTTGTGTCATACCCAACACTGGGCTATCATTCCTTTGGGACACAGGAACCACAAATGGCTACAGTCCAGGATGGCTGGAACATGCCTGAAGCTAAAAAACAGCATTTCTGCTCTTCTACAGCTACACCAGCACAGACTAAGGGATATGCTGTTTACCTCTGATCACTTAAATTAATCTGCTGCTGAAAGAGACCTGAGAGCAGATTCTGGACTCAACAGCATACCCAGACCAACATGCATCCAGCCTACCTAGGCTTGGAAGGGCCAAAAGAAACAGTGTTACACGTTGGGAAGGAGAACAAAAATCTCTCTTGTCCATCAATACAGAACATCAAATTACTGAAAAGCTACTGCATTATGTACTTGAATGAAATTTGTCAGATTCTCTAGATTTTACAAAAAAATCCTTCCAAGCCTAACAGTGACGCAGAATTTCCAAAGTCCAATGAAGTCAGAGTTAATTGCAAATATGCTTAACAGCACATTTGAATTCACTTCCAATCAACTTCCAAGTGTGTAAGCTACCATAAAGGTTAACAACTACTCTAGTGCTACACACTGCCACAGTCTGTGTTAAACATCTGACCAGAGTCAGCAGTTAACAGTGACATTTCCACATCCATCCGAACACTGGAGAGAACTCATTCCCAACCACAATTCCCTTGTGCTAAGCTAAAGCCACCAGAGGATACGTTACCATGTCACTTCCCATCATAGAACCACTCATGGCTGCTTGGCCAACTCCTGGATTAGCTTCATAACCTATGCCGCCACCACCTCCCAGAGGTGGGAATTTCTGGGCTGCTGAAGCATAAGGATCTAAGAAAGAGAAATATATAATCATATTCTGGCAATTTCTAGGTTAACCACATGAACTAATTACTTAAAAGATTCTTTACCTCCCATGTTCATTGTGGCAGCACCACCCATTCTCATGTCTCGCTCCCTCTGCGTAGAAGAAACAACTTTTAGCAAGGCTAATAAAGCACCAAAACCCAGACTTTTCAGGAGATAAAGCACATGTACAGCCAACTACTGCCACTGCCCCTACACAAACGCAGTGTAGCAGCAAACCCAAAGGAAGCAAAACACAGCAACCTTAAAAATACATCAGCAGAATTCCTCAGCACAGCAACACATCCAAAACCCGCCACGATTTCACTTACTGGATCCATGTAACCCATTCTACTATAATTCTCTTCCCTCTGCCTTCTCATCTGCTCCTCCATCTCCCGCTGACGGATCATCATCTCCTCCTCCCGCCGGCGACGCTCCTCCTCCTGCCTGCTCACCCCAAAGCAGACTGTTAAACCCCAGCAGTGGAACGACACCCCTAACATTTACCAACATCATTTGTATCAGCAATTCCAAAGGCACTGAATGATTACACTGAAGCAAAAAAACCAAACTCTATAATGCCCAAATATCTGAGGAGACACTTACACTGCAGTTCAATTCGCACAAACTGAAGCAGCAAGGGCGCTCTTGGAAAACAGAAACTTTCATAATGTAATAATTGAAAAAAATAATGGGAAAAAAAAACCCAAACCAATCCATAAATGTAACTGAAATCCCATGAAAGCCAAACCAACCTCAGCTGAATTTCCTTGCGCTTCTGCATTTCCTGATTATGGAGTTCCTCCATACGCCTCAGTTCCTCCTGGCGCCTCATGAGGTCTGTGGGAATGAAGCCTGTGAGCAGCTTTTTCACAACATCATGCCAGACTCTAATCAGATTTGAACCAGATCCACCTTAGCTGCACTGTGGCAGACAGGTACCTTCCAATGTCACTCTTCTTAACAATACCCCACTGAAATCAAAAAACCTACCAGTTGCTCTTTTTTTTAACTCTGAAATTCTCAAGTTCACAGTAGGAAGCATAAATTTACTCACTCACCCATTAAACAGACATGCAACTAAGCCCAGCATTTAAAGCTAAAATACAGAATTCAGAACCAATTACCTTGACGCAGGAGGTTTGCCTGGTGCTCGTGATAAGCATCTTCCATCTCACTTTCAAGTTTGTCCTTGGCATCTTTCATGTTTTTTGCCACTTGCTCTCTCTGCTGTTTTTCCATTTCATCTAAAGATTTCCATCTCTGGGAATATTCAAATTCAAAACTGCCAGGCTGAGCAAAACGGGGAGGAGTCTCTCTTTCCCTGCAGAAAGGAAAATGCTCGGAGTGGGCAAACCTGGAAACTCAAGGTCAGTACAAGATCACGAGCAGAATAACTGAATTATCAGGGAACATCAAGGGAGCCCTGAAAATACCTGACAACTATGGGACAGAGAACTTGCTGTGATGGGAGTACAGCACTTTACAGGCTTAGACAGCAGCATTTCCCACAAATAATTATCACAGCAGATATGGAGACTCCTGCACTATCACATCCAGGCAAATGTTTAGAGTGCTACCACTTGTTTATCTCTTTCTTAACTGTCTTTATACTCTCCACTGCTGGCAATTCCAGGTGCAAAATCCTCAAACAAGACAGGCCTTTGCCCAAACAGGCACAGCCACTCAGAGCAGCAGCACACAGAGAAGTGGATTTTTCCAGTGCCAAAGCACCGTGTGTCAAAGGCAAATAACAGCCTTCACTTTCACTTAAATAGTTCTCAAAATCCCTGAGGGCCAACAGTTTATTCTGTCATATAAAGAAACTGGAGTCTAACATTCAGTAATTAATGACACAAAATCATGAAAGTTCAAAGCTTCCCATACATTAACAATATAAAAGTACTTCAACGTTTTAGGAACGCTGTATTAATAATCCACATTCTTTTCAAAGCTGCCTCTAAACCACTTACAGTTTTTGATCAAAGCAAGAATTTTGAGAACTTTCTCTGCCAAACAAGACTGACAATCTCCCTCCCTGCTCTCCCTTCTGTGATCTGGGAAAATACAACAATCCTGCAACAAACAGGTTTAATATACAGATTCTAACCTAAAACTGCTGCTTTGGAAAAGACTCTTTAACATCCCTTTATGCCAATGGTCAGCACATAAGGCAAATCCACAGGCAGCAAGTTTCTATTAATCATGGAATGAGTTAAAATTTTACTTCATTTCTCATTTCAAAGCACAAAAACCAATTTCCAAGTTCCCCATGGGATCATCAACACAAGACAAGCCTTGAGGGAGATGACAGTTCTCAACAATAGCATAAAACAGTTCAAGTCTAGTTTTCAAGAGTTTCTCCACACACCAAAACCATCTGTTACTGGGCTTCTATTTCTTTGTGACACAATGTAGAAAACTGCTTGTGTAACGAGCACACTAAACGAATCAGTATGTTACTTTATACAAAAATATGAACAAAAAAAAAGAACTGGCAATACATCTCAGAATTCAAAGCCTGTTTCTCAAAAATTACTCCATCCCCCTCAGAGCCTGGGACAATGCTACATAGAACATCACCTATATCCTGTTTATAACAAAAGACAGTGCCTACTTTTGATACATCGGATTCTTCTGAGCAAGCTTTTCTGGAAGACCATCTTCATCATCCAACTGTTCCAATGGTTCCACAATAACTGGCCTGGGAGTGCTGAACAGAAAACACTCATTTTACTTCTCTGTAAGAACTTCCACTCTGAAAAACTAGAAGCCTACAATCTCTACTCAACTGAAAACGATAATCCAGGGGAAGTACTTACGTTGTCAACAAAAACACCCCCTCAGTACACCGTTCAAAGGCTTTCCTGGCAGCTGGCTTTGAGGCAAACTCAACAATGCCTTTTCCTGTCGATCTACCTCGATCGTCTACAATCACAACAGCTCTTTCCACCGGACCGAACTGGGAAAAAGCTTCCTCCAGCAACTCGTTGGACACGTAGGGCGAGAGGTTCCGCACCGACAGGGCAGCGGCGTGTGTGGCAAAGCGAACGCGGAGCTGCCGGCCCCGCATCGGGGTATCGTCCAACTCTGCCTTCGCGATTTCTGCCAGAGCCCTAGATTCCTGGGGGGAAGTTTAAAACCCGGTTTTAGAGAACTAAGGTTCTACATCGCTAATTCGCGAGAATTTAAAACGGACGGACACACAGCATGAACGCCTACCAATTTAATGAATCCAAAGCCTTTCCCCTTGTTGATAAAAACCTCTCCTGGCTCCCCATATTTGGCGAACAGTCTTTTAAAGTCTTCGTCTGTGATATCAGCGGGCAAATTCCCGACAAACAACCTGCAGCGCTGTGTGTAAGTCTTCTCCCCAGGCCGCCTCAGGAGGGAGAGGTTCGCTTTAAACCCCTACAAAGAAGCAGAGCGTTCGAGCCATCACTACGTGCTGCACCATCGAGCCGTGGGGAGCGCCGGGGACCCCGGAGAACCGCGAGGGGACACGAACCACAGCCCTGGGACCGCCTGGGAGAATCGTGAGGGAACACAAACCACAGCCCTGGGACCGCCCGGGAGAACTGCGAGCGGACACAAACCACAGCGCCGGGACCTCGCGGGCACCCCAGGGGACACAAACCACAGCGCCGGGACACAAACCAGAGCCCCGCGCCCGCCCGGTCCCCGCCACCGCCCCCCGCCTGCTCCTCCCCTCAAGATGGCGGCGCGGGCGCGCGGAGCCGCCGCCATCTTGTGCCTGAGGGAGGCGCGTGTGGGGGGGGCCGCGACTCACCTCGTCCGAAAGCTTCTCGCTCCTCTCCGCCGAGCCCTGCTGCGCCCCGAGGCTCTGCTGGCCCTGGTGCTGCTGCCCGCGGCCCCGCGGCTCCCCGCCAGGCCCGCCGCGGTGCCCCGGGCCGCCCTTGTGAGGCCCCTGCTGCGGGCCGCCCGGCCCCTTGGGGCCGCCGCCGGGAGACTGTCCTTGTCCTTTCTTAGGGCCGCCGGCCGGCGTGGGGCTCGGGCTGGGCTTGGACTGCGGCTGCGGGCCGGAGGGAGACGAGGAGGGCGCCGACACCGGCGGCTGCTGCTGCGGCTGCTGCCCCGCGGGCAGCGCGGAGGATGGAGGCGCTCCCGCCTGGCTGCCGGTGGGTCCTGCCGTGGTGGCGGCGGCTGAAGAGGACGAAGAAGGCGGAGCAGAGGTGGACGTGGGCGGCTTCGGCGGTTCGGGCTTCGGGCCGCCGCCCGGCGGGCCGCCCGGGCCCTGCGGGCCGCCCGCCATGGGGCCGCGGTTCTGCCCCATGCCCATGCCGGGCGGCGGCGAGCGGAAATCGTGGTTGGGGCCGCCGCGGCCGCCGCCACCGCCGCGCCGGTGGAAGCCGCCGCCGCCGCCGCCACGGCTACGGAAGCGATCCCGCGACATGATGGAGCGGAGGGAGGAGGAGAAGAGCAGAGAGCGCGCTCCAGCCGCTGCTGCTCAGCACCCGCTACGCAAAATGGCGGCGGGCTGAACGGCCTCGCCGCCGCCTTTGTCCGCCCCTAATATAGTGTCCCCGCCCCCGGAAACCTCCCCCTGCTCCCCACCAGCCAACCGCCGGCCCCGGCGGCGATGACCGACAGGCGGATTCGCCAATAGCGTGCCGCTGCTCCACTAACTCTTTGATCTCATTGGTAACGAACCTGCCCTTTGCCCATTGGCGCGTTTGACCGCCGACGTTAGCACGGGACGGGCCGTTAACCTCCCGCGCGCTGATTGGGCGGTTTGAGCAGAGGGAGGTGGAGTCACGGTGGAAAGCGCGGGCTGTGATTGGCTGGCTCGGCTGTCAGTCAGGCGGGGCCCGCGGCCCGGCACCGCCCCCCGGGCCCTCAGGGCTCTTTGAGCCACGGCTGAAAAAAGGCTGGAAAAGCGTCAAAAAAACGCGTTTTCAATTATAGTTCGCTGCTTCGGCGCGGCCGAAGCCTTCGCTCCGCTTTGAGAGCCAATCTGAGATAAAAAATATGCGATTTATCCATTCAAGGGTGGTAATGAAACCCCAGCACAAATGGAGGGGGCTACACCGTTTTGTGTGAAAAGGTGAGCAGGGGAGCACCAAAACTGAACCCTGAGCTGTGAAAAGCAATCCACGGCTTCCAGACACCCTGGGAACGCAGGGCACGTCTTGGTGCTGATAAAAAGTGAGTGCCAATTCCCCAAAACCTACACAGCGCACTCTCAGTTGAAAAATAAAGCAGCTGTACAATTCCATAGTCGTTACAGTCCAAATAATCCACGCTCTAACACAGAAAACTGGCCAAAAGTCCATTCCATCTCTTTAGTGTCCCTGGTTTCAGTGGTGCCACGCTGGATACAAAAGAAGACTCCAACATGATGTTTTTATGGGGTTTTCACTCCATCGAACTCTTGACCTCCGAGGGATGTTTCGTATTCACTTTCGGGTCTGGAGAACCAAAACCAAACCCCACGTGTGAAACACAAACCAAAGTTGTACATTATTTGCCACAGACACCATAACTGGTGCAATGCTGTGATATAACATTGTTGGTCTGGCTGGCTTCGTTCTTCATAGGATCGTGGAATCCTGGAATGGTTTGGGATGGAAGGGAACGCTTCCAGGGATGCAGCAGCCAACCTGTGCCAGGGGCACACCACCCTCACAGGGAAGAATTTCTTCCCAGTATCCATCTAACCTGTCCCCTGGCAGTTTAAAGCCATTCCCCCTTGTCCTGTTGCTCCAGGCCCTTGGAAATAGTCTCTCTCCATCTCTCCTGTAGCCCGTTCAGGTCCTGGAAGGCCACAATTAATTCACCCTGAAGCTTCTCTTCTCCAGGCTGAACAATCCCAATTCTCTCAGCCTTTCCTCATAGGACAGGAAGAAAATTCATTTCCCCCTGGCTTTACACTGTTTAAATAAAAACGAGCCACAGATCGATTCCGTCCCCGAATCAGTGTTGTACTGGCTGTAGGACTTTGGCCACTTCCAAGTGCTGCAGAATGGAAGCCCCAAGCCATTGTAAAATGGATTCTCGGCCATGTGGAACCACTGCCAGCAGTGAGTGTTTCCACCACGAGGTGTCTCAGAGGTTAAAACACTGGAAGAACAAATTTGGGACCGGCTCTTATCACACACAAACAGCTTGGCATCTCCTCGCTGTCACACCTGGTTCTGTCTGCTCAGGAAACCAAAAATATTGAGTGGAAAAGGGTTGGTTTTGCCTTTGTTGTGTCCTAAGTATAAGAGAACTGGATTTTATGGAGCTACTAATTTTTAGCATCACTCGAAAGAAATAAAGGGTATGTATCTGCTCCTAATCCTGCAAAAATCTGTACAACAAAAATCAGTACAACAAAAAAAGGGAGGGGCAGGCAGTGATCTCTGCTCTCTGGTGACCAGAGATAGGACCTGAGGGAACGGCTGGAGCTGTGTCAGGGGAGGTTTAGGTTGGATCTCAGGAAAAGGTTCTTCCCCCAGAGGCTGGTTGGGCACTGCCCAGGCTCCCCAGGGCAGTGGGCACAGCCCCAAGGCTGCCAGAGCTCCAGGAGCGTTTGGACAACGCTCTGAAAAATCCGTAGAACAGAAATCTCTAGAACTTATCTGAAGTTCACAAAGTGGCTTTGAATTTCCACGGATCTAACAGAGGCCAGGATAAGATTCTGTGTTTTGCAGCTGCAATATGTGTATTTATTGTGGGCTTCAAATCAAAGAAACATCGATATCTGAGGAGGACTTGAAATAAAAACGACCTCTGGTAACAATCACCTATTTTGTAAATATTCGCACCTGGCAAGTTGCTGGTTTCATACAAAAACAAACAAAGCTTGGGATGTTCTCCCCAGTATGTTCCACTGTAAATAAACGTATCTGAGAGAGGAAATTCTCTCTGACAACTGGGATAATACTTGAAGTATTTCTCCATCCTTCACATTGATCTGGTTATTGGGATGTTCACTGCAAACACACATTAATAGGGGCTGCTGGGAGAAGCAAAACAGCAAGGAGAACTCAAGACCCTTCTCTTCCCCAAAATATTAATCTATTTTAAAAATAACACCAGTGTCGCTACTTCTGAAGGTTTTTCATACTGTGCAACTGATCTACAAATGGAATTGAGCTCTGGTAAGAAGCAGTCCATGACTAATGAGAAAAAGACCTGTAGCAGCTTTAGAGGAATATGACAGAAGGAATCAGGCTGACACTAAGGTGCCTGAAGTTCTGAATGTCTGAGCTGCCACAAACACAGGGCAATCCTCAGGTAATCCCTGCATGGAGCTCAGCAGGTTGTTGATTTAAATATTTTTTTTCCCTAAATTGTTTCCTACTCCTATAAACGTAAACACAAGACTGACAAGGAGAAATCTGCATTATCTCTGTATTATTAATTGCAGATTGCAAGAGGAAAGAGCAGCATGTGTCCAAGCTGCTAATTAGGAATAATTACCCCACGAGGTTCTTAAGTGTCCCAGGTACAAACAAACATGAATCCCAGCAATATGTACCACCACTGAAGAAGCAATTAAGTGTTGTGAGGAGATGCCATGTCTGCACTCCCTGGGCATTCCCTGGGCATTTTTGACCAGGAAGGAAACAGTATAAGAGCTGTTTGCACAAATTCCCAGAGCTAGTGGTGCTCAGGAATTTTAAGAATCATGAGGGCAGGGCACTGAGGCACCCAGGAGGTGCAGGGTAAGTCCTTGTGCCGCAGGCTCTGCTAAGCCAAGTCTGTGGTGCACTGGGATAAACCTGCCTGGAAGAGCCAGGATTTCTGCAGACCATTTCATCCTTCTGGGGCTCCCGTTATTCACAGTGTCATGAATAACAGACACAGAACAAAGAGGCAGTAAAATGCCAACAGAACACCTGGTACCTGAAGCTGAGGGGCAGGACAGCAGGAGTGGTCTTGGCCACTGGCACAGGTTGCCCAGAGAAGCTGTGGCTGCCCCTGGATCCCTGGAAATGTCCAAGGCCAGGTTGGACAGGGCTTGGAGCAACCTGGGCTGATGGAAGGTGTCCCTGCCCATGGCAGGGGGTGGGAATGGATGATCCTTAAGGTCCCTTCCAACCCAAAGGAGTCTGTGATTCTATGACAGTAAATAACGTGACAAGAACAGGAGGTAATTGTTACAGAGACTCCTGTTCTTCCATCTCACAGACCAGACAAGCACTGCACAGGAAACAGAAACCTCAGCCCTGCAAAATCCCAGCAGCCCTGGTTAATGTTTGGCTATGCCAGGAATGTCAGTGGGGCAGGAGGGAGTAGACTCCCAGTGCTGTATTTCATCAGGCTGCCAGGACTTTCTTAAAAATCTAAAGACTGGCAGTGTCTTCTCTGTATATATATTTCTAATCCACTGTTATTTCCAAAAGATAAACTCACACAAGAGGGGGAACAGTGGGAACACACAGAACCATAAGAAAACGTTTTTTTTTCTTTTTCAGAACAAGAAAATGGTGAAAGTATTAAAATAAACAGTTTCATTCTGCATTTGGAAAAAGTGATGTAGTCATGGCACCAAGATCAGGGTGACGTTAAATAGCAGCAACCAGAGTTTGTGAGAGGACAAAACAACACAAGTGGCCAAAGAGCTCCAGAGATTATTCATGTCAACCTTCACCCTCAACCTGCTACAGATGAGACACTCCTTTGTCCTCAGGGAATATCAAGCTGATGGCCTACAGCTAAATAAGAAACTCAGTTCTCCCTCTGGGTTTTGTGCTTCTGCCATAGATTTTTTTTTTCCAATAGATCACCCAAAAGAAACTTCAAAATGGTGCACTTACAATTTGTAAGGCTCCAGAGTAAGAAGGTCCCTGACCCAGAGCAGCATCAGCTGCTTGTAACACAGAATTATCTACGACAGTCTGGATCCCACATCTGCATGTTGGTCACTGTCTGTTTAAATATTTCATGATGTGTGCAATTAAGTTCCTTCCTCACTGTTGACTCTGGGATTTTAGAAATCCGAAGTGCTTATCCTGACCCACGTTCTGGGCTTACTTTCACATTTGCACAGTGACAATGAATGAAAACAATTTCCTTTGTATTTATAAGCAGATTCACTTTGGGGAGCTGAGAGCTGCCATATTTGGTGTGCAAAAACTGCTGTCTGGCATGTTTGGAAACAAAAGCCAGTGTTATTGAGACTTAAAAAGAGGATGCAGAATAGATTTATAATTATTGTAATTAGAATAAAATAATGATTGCACTGAACTTAAATCCTGGTCCAAATTTCATACACACAAACCATCCAAAAAGAAATTAACTTCATAATTAATACTGGATCATTCCCATTACAAAAAGGCTCTATTAATTATTGATGATGCTTGTGCTTTTCCCTGGCTGTTCCCATCTTTTCCCCTCCAGTTCATGGCGTGCTGGGGGTAATGCAGCATGTACAAATAAACCCCTCAGAGGTGTGGAAGTGACTCTGCTCTCCCGCACGCAAAAGGACCTGCTCCTGGATGTTCTTATCAAGCAGAATACAGAGGGGCATTTGTTTGCACGAGCAGAGCTGGAATATTCTCTTTAGAGTTCAGCTTCCTCCTTTCATCCCACCCACCACCAGACACTTCCTGACATTTCTCCTGCAGGCAGAGCAAGGCAACTGCCTTTTTTTTTTTTTCCTTTTTCAACGGCTGCTCCTTCAGTTATCTGTGGGTGGTGGGGGAAGGGGATGTTATCTCAACAGCAAACACAGCCAGAGCAAGTCTGGGACGTGAGGGGGAGTTTCAGGATGAAAATAGGCCTCTGCCAGCCCTCCTGCATCTGTGTCTCTATGACTAAGCACGCTGAAAACTTGGCTTTTCTCTTTCCTTGATCCTCGTTGTTTCCAAGCCTCCTGCTCCCCTTTGTCCTGGCAGCCCCGGGGGTCCTCGCAGGGGCAGCCCTGACATCAGCAGGGCCGGGGAAATGCAAATCCCGCCCAGCTCATGGAGGGACAAAGCCAGAGCAGCTCCCGGGCTGGGAGACAAACCCACCTCCTGACCCACCTCCTCACCACCCCCGGGGCTCAGGCCCTCAGAGGAGACCCCACTGCAATTGTTTTTCCATCGAAATATTCACTGGTTTTTCTTGTGACATTACAGCCCTGCCTCGGCAGTGTCTGCAGTACAGGGCCACCCAAAATTAAGAGGTTTCCACAGTTTTGCCCATCTCTGGGACAGAAAAGGCCACTGGCTGCTCATCTCCACATCCAGTCTCGGTCCCTCAACACACCAAGGACAAAGAAATGCCCAAAGCACCACATGGTTTAGTGGTGAACGTGCTGCTGGGTTGATGGTTGGACTTGGTGATCTTAAAGGTCTTTTCCAGCCTTAACGATTCCAGGGTTCTCTGTGGATGGAACATCTGCCGTGTTTCTCAGCCCACCTCCCAAAGCTGTCCTGCTTGGAAGCTCACTGGAAAGGACACAAGATTTTTTGTTGGTATTAATTTGTGTTTGGCCCGAAACGTTCAGCAGGACTGTTCCACCTGCAGCTGGAATTCTCTGCAGCGGCAGAGGCAGGAGTACCCAGTCCGTAGGGCTGGCAGGTTTTCTGGGTGATCTATATTCAGCTGTGCATGCCCGTGGGGATGTGGAAAGATCATTCATCCAGTTCACTGAGCTGCAGCCTGCATGTGGAGGGAGCTTCGTGGTGCCTTTTCTAAATGTCACTGCTTTAAAGAGGAATCCTCTCACTCCGGACTGTGCAGCAGATTGGAATGTGGGCACTCCAGGGGTGAATTAAAAAGCAATTCAGGAACAATACTGTGGAACAATCTTATCCTTTCCCTGCCTTATCCAGGCATTCATCTGGTCCTGTTCTGCAGGAGCCATCACCACAGTATCTACATATTCTGCAGTGTCTTTTTTAGCCACATTAGTATACAGAGAGTTCATTGAGAATAATGGAATCCCAGGATGGTTTGGGTTGGGAGGGACCTTAAAGCCCATCCAGTCCCACCTTTCTGCCATGGGCAGGGACACCTCCCACTATCCCAGGTTGCTCCAAGCCCCATCCAGCCTGGCCTTGGACACTTCCAGGGATGGGGCAGCCACAGCTTCTCTGGGCAACCTGTACCAGGGCCTCCCCACCCTCACAGCCAAGAATTCCTTCCCAGTATCCAACCTAACCCTGCCCTCTGGCAATGGAAAGCCATTCCCCCTTGTCCTGTCCCTCCAGGCCCTTGGAAATAGTTTCTCTCCATCTTTCTTGTTGCTCCCTTCAGAAGGCCACAATTCAGTCACCCTGAAGCTTCTCTTCTCCAGGCTGAACAAGACAACAACTCTCAGAGTCAAGGGTAAGTCAGGTCTGAACAAGCTGGAGAAAATCCTGCTCTAGTTCTGACACCCTGCAGAGAACGGGCTGAGCTGTCTCAGACCACACCAGGGCTGAGCTGGTTTTAAATGTTGACTCTCCCTGTCACCCCCTGGTAGCATCAACTTCAACAAACCTTCACCAGGCAGAGACTTCAGCAGCACACACTTGATTTATAACCTATTTTAGTGACAGGATCTATTTCTAACAAAAATATTTTGTGTAGTGGTCTGGAAGCACTTTCAGTTGCATGTTGAGAGTTCAGATATTTCCATCAGTCCCCAATTTCCTGAGGAGAACCACGTGATGAAATAAAGATGTGTGTTCCCTTTAGAATGCTTGAACAAATTATATATTTTATACAGCACTATTTACAGTGTAGCCCCAAGGAGTTACAACAGTTTGGTCGAGTCTTGTGACGCCACTGGAATTCTCGTGGTATTTGAGGTTATCCCGAATGCTGAGCACTTGGCACTGGGCTCACATGAAAATATAGGTTTAATCCACACAAACACATACACTTTCTGAAGTTCAGCCTGAAAACATGAAGGCAGCCTCTGTAACACCTCAGAAACCAGAGGGCAAAAAGAAAAAGCAAGTGTCTGGGGGAATCCTGACATGTGCAGCCCTATATTTAAATTATATTGGAACTTCTAACTGTTAAAGAAAATTTCTATTAAAATTTTTATTGTTACTGTGTTTTGTGCCCATTCAAAAGATTAAAATTTTCATTCTTTTCATTTGTAGCTATCTAAGGATAAAATTATTTTTTAAATAACTATGAAGTTTCACATCAAGCTCACAGTTCACATATAACATCTTTTATGCTAAATAACCCCACTAAAAAACCCTAAATTCTTTCATCAACTAGAATTATGTTAGACTTCAGGATAAGGATTATTTTAGTTCAGACTTGAGGATGAGGATTATTGTAGAAGTGAAAAGCATTATTAAATTATCACATTAATTATCTCTCTGTCCTTGAAATGCCGTGATTTCTAAAGAGAGACCTGACAGGATTTCCTAAATGAATCCCAGTGTTCTGTATTTAGGATTTCAGGCCAGCAGTGTTTACATAAGGATCACTTTAGTCACCACTGAAATGCAGCTGCTGCTCAACACCACCTTTTAATTGTGCACATCAGATAAACTGGGAAGTGGAGATTTTCCTTTAAGACAAAGTTTTAATTAGCAGTTAGATTATTTAATTATTAAAGAGACAGGAACACATTGTCCTTTATCAGCTTGTGGGTGCTGGGAATGTCTGACACCATTCACAATAAAAAACCTCAATAATCTGTATCTTACACATGGTTTCAAATGTTTTCTTAACAAGCCTATGCCCTGCTAAAGCTTTCAGTGTGCTAAATATTTGTAAGGAGAAAAAGGAGAGTCAATGCTCCAGAGCTTTAAATATTTAGGTTTTAACCTTGAAAGGTTACAGGGAAATGTGACCTCTCAGATATTTCAGGTTAAACAGATATGCAAATCTTTGTGGATTAAGTCCTCGGAGCCTTCTATGAACTTTTGATCAACACCAGGTAAAGGAAAAAACGTGGTCAAATAGAAACCATCCACTCCAACATCAAAACATGGCGGGTTTACATTGTACCAACACATGTTAAATTCATTAAAAATTGACTTACTGTTCCTTCCTGAGTGATGCAGGAGAGGCACAACACACAGAACAGGCGAGGAGGTGCCATGGAGGTGGGATGCTGTTGTCCACAAACATCAGATTTGTTCCCCCCTGTGCAACAAGCCCATAATGACACATTCCAGGGAGACACTGATTATTTATGTATTATTATTATTATTAATGAGGGAGATTCCACAAATCAAGCACCCCAACTATCCAAACTGTTCACTGTTTATACATTTTAGCAAACAAAGGAACTGGCTCCAAGTTACAGACTTCTCATTAATTAGTGTTCTATCTTCTCGCTCCTCATGCTAATTAGTGCCATGCTCAGTCTTTCTCTTCTTTTGGGTCGGGGGATTTCTTGGGTCGTGATCTGCCCCTGCCATAATTATCTTTTACCCAGTTAGAGCTGATTTCAGCACAATTGCCAAGTTGGATTTATTAGTTTCTTCTGTATTTTGGGAGTTCTACCAGATGTCCCATAAATCCTGCATTCCTTGTGTCCACTATCAGTGGGCATCCTCCTTTCCCAAGCTTTCTTAACCTCCCCCTAGGTCTGAGATCACTGAAGCATATCAAGACTTAAACTTTAATTTGTTTTCCCATCACCTGGACATCACCTAGGGCTCCTTGGCTGCTTTTTGTTTCACAGATTAAACCTCCCTTCTCGTTGATTAGGCTTGGAAGTCTACAAAGATCAGACAACAGAGAACATCCCTTCTTAAGAAAATTTTTACACCTTAGACATTTTGGAGCAGAACCAATGAATGGTACTAAAAAAATCGCTAAAAAATTACTTAGTTCAGAATTAATTAATTCATGAGTGATGAAGCACAGGCACAACAAACCCAACGGGTGAGGTGGGTGCCATGTGAGGGAGGTGCTGTGGCCTGGCCATGACTGGGCACCCACTGACCCTCAAAATGTGGAATATGTAGAAGTTTTCTGAAGAAAGGATGGTCACCAGTGTTTGACCTTTGTAGACTTTCGAGCCTAACAAGAAGGGAGATTCGATCCACGAAACAGAGGGCAGCCAACCAGCTCTACGTGATGTCCAGGTATTGGGAGAACAAATATTTGTTGGTAGAATTGCCTTTTTAGGGTTGTTAATTCTGGCAGGGGGGGATGGTGACCACCGACCCACAGAGTCCAGACCCAGGAAACCCCCCGAAGCCAAGAGAGAAGGAACCAGCACTGATTAGCACGAGAAGCGAGGGAATCATTAACCAGCAGAAGACAGAACACTAATTAATACAAGAACTGTGCAACTCGTAGCTGGCGAACGCTAATTCCCTTTTTTTCGCCGAGCGTTTTAAACACTAAAAAGTTCCGACAGCCGGGGCGCTGGATTTGTGGAATCCCCCAGGGCACCCAACTCTGGAATAATAAGTAATGAAAGTCTCTCACGCGCGGGTCGCTCTTGGCGACGTTCGGGGGGGGGGGGG
>NW_020897817.1:1006094-1008960 GCF_003984885.1 Neopelma chrysocephalum | reverse complement strand
ATTAGGATCGTGGATATTAATTCTGAAATCACTCCTGAAGTTCTTGAAGTTTTCTCTCATTTGGGGTTGAACTGGATGATCTTTAAGGGCCCTTCCAACCCAAACCATTCTGTGATTCTGTGATTCTGACTGTTGTATCCCATCATTCCTTCCAGACATTCCAATTCCCCCTGACCTTTCCCTAAATAAGTCTTGTAGGGATTTTTATCTAATGAACTCCAGGGTTTTCTGTCAGTGACCGCCTTGGTTCAGATGGTTCCAGCATCTGTTCTGTGAGTGTTGTAAAGAGCTCTTGCTGCTTTTCCTTGTACCACTTACTCTCTGTGATCATCTAAACTCTTCAAATCAAGGTTTCTGTAGCAGAGAATATTTCATCAAGGGCCTGTGCTCTCAGTCCATCATCTTAGCCTGTGTTCTGCCTGTACCCCCAGACTCTTTTCCTTTGACTCTCTGGAAGTGCTCCTCAGAAATTTCAAGGGAAATAAAAAGTTTAAGAGACTGTAGCTTGCTTTGCTGAACTGGTGTTGATCAAAAAATAATGTGATATATCTGTCCTTTCTGTAAATATTGATTGAAGAATGATAGTAATGTATTTAGTTTTGGTTACCATATTTACTATCTGCTTTAGATAAATCTGTTTAATTTTAAAAGTAGCTTGAAGTATTACAAGGCTTACCTATACAATAGATAGTTTTAAAGTGTGTTGTGTCTAATACCTTTGAAGTTTTTAGTAAAAAATGTATGATAATAATTACTGTAATAACCAAAGTTTATTGCATCAGATTTTTGGTGATAAATCCAAAAGGATAATTCTGCATTTGGTCCTTTTCTCTTTTGATAGCTGGTCCACAGTCCCAAGGCAGGATAAATTGCTGCTGCCAGAATTTCTTAATTTCCATTGGAAAGAGAGGAAACCTGAATCATTAGCCTGATAAACTAATGCTTAGTTGTCTAAATTTAGGTGAGAAGAACCTGAGACAGAATTAGCACAAGTGCACAGTTATTCCTACAGGAGACATTTTGGAGTACTTCCCTTTTTAAATTATTTTTTGAATAACTTATTTGTGTACTTTTGTGAATCTTGCTATTTGTTAAAACAGTCCAAAGGAAGTGGAAAGACTTAATCTTTATTGAAATTCATCTTTAAATGGTGCTGTTTGCTGAAGGGAACTTTATGAAACACAGTTAATGCAGACTATGAACAGGGTTTTATTATGTTTAATAGTGGAACAGGTGAAAAGAACATAATCTTCTCACTGACTATACTTTTGAAAGCTTTGGCCAAAAGTGTTTGTGGTCTGGAGAATGCTCTTTTGCTTGTGGGATGCTAAATGTGTAACTGAACTGAAATAATTGCTTTGGAGTAACTACCTGCTGAGCATCACGGCAGAAATGTACATTGTTGTGATGTGGAACCTGCTCTGATATTGCTGATTTTTACATCCCTGTAATTTCTGTTCGGTTTTTCTGCCTCGTGCTGTGAGAAATAGGAATTATCTTTATTTGGGCTCTCTGACAGATTTGGTGTAACCAAATTCTCAGCCTCAGCAGTTGTTTGAACCAGCTGCAGGGAAGTTCAGCACAGAGCCGGGGTGAGGTTTTGAGGGGAGAAGTTCTTTGTTTTGATAAGAAAGCCTTTCTTGTGGATGTCTTGGTTTGTTGCTGTGTGGTTTGTTGTCTGTGTGTGTTTCTAAAATTTGCAATGCCCAAAGATCAGCACATCAAACTGTGGTGTCTTTGCAAAGACCCTTGCAAGGAAATGTGTATTTTTAATTAATATTAGTGAGAAGTGCTTGGTTGGAGCAGCCTGGGCTAGTGGAAGGTGTCCCTGTCCATGGCAACGAGATGATCCTTAATATCCCTTCCAACCCAAGCCATTCCATGATTCTATGATTGCAAGGTGAAGCCTTCACATGTGGAGCTGCTTCCTTCTCAAATCCACGATTTTGTGGGTGAATGGGAGAAGGGCTTGGATCCCCCTCTGGTTTTTGTAGTTACAGATTAAACCCACCAATATTTCAGATAAAAAGAAGGCTCCCTGTAACTTCCTCTGTGTCAGACTCACCTTGGCCCCGTGTGGGTTGGTGACTGTGCAGGTTCTCTGTGCGTGTTGGGTGGGGATGGAAACCGTAAGGTTGGTTTGGAAGTGGCCCCTGAGTATTCCAAAAAACTCAGGAATGCCTGAAAAACCTGGGGACGGAAAGGGATGATAAACTTCCCTGCTGAACTGCTCCCTGTGATTTCTGGTGAGTCGTCCAGGACTCTTTAAAAACGCACAAATGGAAGGGGAGCAGCAGGTCCCTGAACGTTCTGTCCTGGCACTGGAAAATTGCAGATGTGCAAGTAAGGGTTGGAGCTGGCTGCATGCAGGACGAAAGGCTGCTTTTCTTACGTGACAGGATGGCAGTGCAAGGTGTGGGCAAGTAAGGGACACGCGGGTAAAACCGCATTTCTTAGGGAGCCACGAGCAGCTGGAAAATGCCCGCTTTGCCTTTTTACACCTACTGGAGGTCGTTTGGGGTTCGCCTTTAAAAAACACCCATCGGTCTCCATTGAATTACCCTCGGACTTGATTAGGAATAAGCTTTCCAAGCCTTGGGCAGGGCTCAGGGCAGCCCCCCGGTCCCCATCCTGCCGATGTGCGGCTGTCGCTGTCCCCGTTCCCGGTGTGCGGAGCCCGTTCCCGGCGGGCGGTGCCGGGGGGTCCCGGGGCTGCCGGGGGGGCTCAGTATGGGCGGTTCTATGGCCGTGTGACCCCGGCGGGTTCTCTTCCTGCTGCCGCAGCCCGTCCTTTCCTGTGGCGGTACCTGCCGCAGCCCCGGGCTCTTTGTTACCCTCGGCGGCCGCTCCACAGGGTCGGGGGCGC
>NW_020897817.1:974423-1006084 GCF_003984885.1 Neopelma chrysocephalum | reverse complement strand
GCCCCCTGTGCCATCATCCCTCGTGTGCCCCCTGTGCCATCATCCCTCGTGTGCCCCCTGTGCCATCCCTCGTGTGGATTCCTGGCAGCCCTGCCAGGGATGTGTCGTGTGGGAAAGGTCAGGGGATGCTTCCTGAGCTCGCCCCACCTGCCTCGAGAGCAGCGATTGCGATTTAAATTACTTTCTGGTTGTTGTTGTTGTTGTTTTAAACGGTTTCTTTCTTATCACGTGAATGGATTCTAGTGGGGGTTATGCTGTGAACAGAGGGAAGAGGAAACTACAGGCAGGCTGAGAATCATCAAGCACAAGTGCTGTGAGGAGAGGCTGAGGGAGCTGGGGCTGTTCAGCCTGGAGAAGAGGAGGCTCAGGGGAGACCTCCTCACTCTCTGCAACTCCCTGACAGGAGGGGGGAGCCAGGGGGGGGGGTTGGTCTCTTTTCCCAGGCAACTCTCAGCAAGACAAGAGGGCTCAGGGTCTTCAGCTGTGCCAGGGGAGGTTTAGGTTGGAGATTAGAAAGAATTTCTTTGCAGAGAGGGTGATCAGCCATTGGAATGGGCTGCCCAGGGAAGGGGTGGATTCTCCATCCCTGGAGGTTTTTAAGAAGAGACTGGATGTGGCATCAGTGCCATGGGCTGGGAACAGCAGGGGTAGTGGATCAAGGGTTGGACTTGATGATCTCAGAGGTCCCTTCCATTCCAACCCAGCTGATTCTCTGATTCTATGATTCTATGATCTCTGACTGTTTTTAATTGCAGTTTTCTTAACACCTGCTTCCTTTCCACAGTTCGCTTATGGATGCAGTAGAGCCTAGGATCAAACTTCACAAGGCTTGCTAGAAAGATGTGTGTCTGTGTATGTAAAGTAGTTGCACTGTTTTGTTTATTTTTAAAAGAAATTCTCTGTTTTGCACACAAAGCAATAGTATAGCAGTGGGCAGCTTCTCTCTTTATATTGCACAGAAATAATCTATTATTTGTTTGATCTGTGGGTGCCATGGCAACATTGAACGCTGTCAAGGTTTGGAGCAGGTTTTTAGTTGTTTCAAATTAGCACATTGTGTTGAAGTGTGAACAGTGACCCTGCTCCTGGCAAAGGCAGGTTGGTGCTGAGGCTGTGACACTGTGCCCCAAGAGTCTCGTGCATCTATAAAAAATAAGGATATATCTGGTGGAATTTTAATTTTTTTAATAAAAGCAATGCTGCCTTTATATATAGAGTAATTAATTTAAAGCAAGTCGCATCGCTTCCAGGAATACCTCATTGTTTTGGCACCATTTCTGTGTTCTTATTTCATTTATTTTGTTCATATATTTAGTTTTTACATCCTGAGTAGGCAGAGCACTGCTTTGTCTGCAGTGCTAGCTAATGAGACAGTCACTAAGAAAAATATAGCCTAAACCAATTAATTTTTTTGATACTAAACATAAACTGTTCTGTCTTAAACTCTTAGGGAATCCTTGCTGCTGAAAAGCACTAAGTCTGATTAATTATTATTATTCTCTGGCAAAATATGGACCGAAGCAATTGAATGAAGGTGTTTTAAAATATTATATTCTTGAATTTTGTTTTACAACTGCAAGTGTTTTGAGGACTGAGCTGAGGAGTTGAAACCTCAGTATTTTAACAGAAAACTTTCAGTTCCTGATACTTCCCTTCTGTGGTTAACAAGGAGTTACTGTGGGATATTGAGGTGCCTCTTCTTAGCTCTGTCAAAAGCCTAAATCTTAAAAAATCTGAGCAGAAGAAATAAAGGGAATTAAGGGTGATGGTGGCTAATCAAAGGAGGAAGTGCGAGAGGGAGAATTGCCTTGCAGAACTGTAATAGAATTATATACAAATAGTAAGTTAGGCATTGTTTTTTACATTTCTCTGTAGTACAAGACCATAATCCAGTTAAAAGCCAACTTATATGATTGATTAAAGTGATATATTTTTATGTAACTGTTGATATCCAAAATTTCCTCCTGAGATGGCAATAAACAAGACTGTAATAGGAATGAGGAAGGGCCTACACATGTATATAACTGAGGGAATACCCCACACTAATGCAGAAGAAAAATGAGCTCTCATTTCAGGGATAGTCCAGTTGTAGACTTATGGAATGAGTAATTTATTGGGGAGATATATATAGATAGATATGTGTATATTTAGGGGTATATAGACACATATACACACACACACACAATCATCCAAACACTTCCCCTGGTTTCCTCCCTGTGAATTTACACTATGTGGGAGTTCTGATGCTGTTCCCCATCAGCAACTAGATGGAGGCTTAGATAAGGCTGCTGGTGTTGTCAGATGCTGGAGTTCCTGGTTTATAAATATTTCCAGGGAAAGCCTTTGAGCACAGACACAGATCTTCCTCTGTACCAAAGAAACCGTCCAAAATGATCTCTCCTCACAAAAGAAAAAGAAACAAAACAGGGTTGTTTTTTTTCTCCTAGGATGACTTTGTTTTTGGGAAGTTTCTTGGATTCCTTCCAGGTAGATTGTAAATGTTTTCCAGCTCATCCAAAATATTTATGGGAGTCCCTAATGCTCTTGCAGGTGGTGCCTTGTGCTGACTTGCATGTTGTTCTTTCTTTGAATGAAGCAGTTAGAGAGATCCAGACTGCAAAATGTATCCTTTTCCTAATAGCAGCATTCCTGGGATTGTCACCTATTGATAAAAGATTTGTTCTCACCAGAGGAGGAGGAGGAGTGTGTAGGGTTTGGATGTATAAGGCAACCAGGGTTGTGTAGGACCTGGAACACTTTCCCACAGGTACTCTGGATCTCAAAAGAGTTAAAGAACTACTTTGATACAAATCTACTCTGAGGGAAGGATGAGCTCATGATTCATCTCAACTGAAAACTTCCTCCATCCTACCACCAGAGTCTGTTGTGACACTTTGGGGCAGGAAGCAAGAAAAGGATCGAGGAGGGTCAGTGTGGAGACAAGGACCTGGGCTCTTGTTTTTGCCTCCCAAAGCTTCATGCTCTGATCTCATTATCAAATGGCAACAAGTTCCTTTTCATGTTCTTCTCTAACACAGCCCACCAGCGCTGTCCTTGTCCTCAGCAGCTTGTGTGAGCACTGAGGATATCCAATATTTATGGGGATTAATTTTACACCAGTGTAAACTTAGTTGACTGTGAATGGTCTTCTAGATCAGCATTAAACTTGCATCTCTGGAGACACTCCTGGGATCATTACAGCAGGAACAGGCCTTGCAAACCTTCTTGGGAGGTGTTTCCTTACCCTTTTCTTCCCTGTAGATAGTTACAGAGAGGAGACTTGCATCAGCCTTGTGGAAGTGTCGTTCTGTATTTCACTTTTCCAGCCTCAAGTATCCGCTCAGAGAAAAGAGAAAGTTTTGGTGCAGTATCCAGTTGATACCATGCTGGACAGGTTCTGACTATTCCATGTGTGTCCAGTGAAGCTGAAGGAGGTACCTTGTCTTTGTAGGCCTGCAAGTGGTGTTGGAAAGGGACTGATGGACTTTTTGCCATCAAATGACCCCCAGGACAATGTCCTTTGTCATCCTTTCTCAAAACTGGCTGCTGCCAAACTGATGGTTCCCATCATAGTCCTGTGGAATATTGGATTTATCAACTGCTTGACTTGAGTTAAATGAAATTAAGGCTCATCCCTTTGCTATCAAATCCCATTACTTTCCTTAAGATGGCTTAAGAATTGCAGTGTGAGCAGGATCTCCCAGGGAAGAACGTGTCGAGCTGTCGACGCAGAGAGCGGAGAGAGGGTTTAACTGAATTACTGTTATCTCTTGGGCAGAAAGGAAGGCTGCTGGTGAGTGGGACATTCTGAAGGAAACTTTAATTATGCTTCTCCAGGCAGCATCCAAGCATGCTGTCAACTTTTAACATCTGTTCAGTGCAAGCAGATGTTTGTGCAGCACTCAGCCATCATCTGGTTCACACTGACACACCTTGTCTTGTGCCTGTGGGGAAGTGAAGCCTCACGTTTCCCTGTTCCTGGAAAGGGGACATTCCCTGTCAGAGAGGGGAAACCCTTGGATGTGCAGCCCATGGCAGTGGAAGCTGTGTGTGCTCCTGGTTTTCCATTTATAATGTTCAGAGGGAATGAAAGCTTGTGGAGCATCAGGGAGGGCAGATGTGTGGCCTTGACCTGGTATCTCACGTAGAAGAGAAAATTGCCATTCCCTTCCCTCCCCTCTCTCCTCTGGGAAGCAGCTCTGAAATATTTCTGAATTTTCCTTGTGTGCCTTTTCTATGTGTTCTGAACTTGTTAGAGTAAGTGTGGCTTCTCAGTGAGGTAACAGTCTTAATTCATAAATATTTGCTTGGGGTGAGGAAGGAAGGAGGAGGAGGAATCGTGATCCTTCTGGTTGGCTTTGATCAGATGCGTTTTAGCAAAGTACATGGCAGCTGACCAAGATAATGACACAGTGCTTTCCTTTTTTACAGTTTGAAGATAAATCTGATGCTGTGTTTGATATTACAGAAAAATGTAAGTATTTCTGTTTATTTCTGTAAGGTTTCACAAAACATTTCCTGGAAGTATCACTGCTGCTGAACAAGACTGTCTTGCCCATTTCCCAGCCCTTGCTGCCCATTCCCTCCCTGCATTGCCTTCTCCTCAAGTGAGGATTAATGGAAATTAATGTTTTTTCTTGCTTTGGTTAGTTTTACTCAGTTCAGCTTCTGCTTCAGAGTGGTGAGGGAAACTGAACTGTCTCCATCAGCAATGTTTTAGCAGCAATGTTGGCCCAAGAAGGCTGAGAGTATTCCAGGAATTGCAGCATCAGCCAGATTAGCAAAGGACACTCCCCATCCTCCTTTGTAACACATAAAGTTGGTCAGTTTTCTGACTGTTCACTGGGGTTTTTTTCTCCCTAGGTGGTGAAATTCTGGATGCAGAAATGTCTGAGGACACTGACAACTTAACACCTGCCCTGGACAGCTTATCTTACGGGATATCGAATCGAACAGGAGCTGAGAACTCCCTGCAGGGTGATGATCATGATTATTTTCTGAACTCTGGGGATCTTGCAGGCATACCTGTTATTGGGAGTGACAACGAAGAGGAGCAGAATTTCACTCCAAAAGACACTCTTTCTTCAGCAATTCCCGATGAAGATCATCTGGAAGAGGGCAAGAGAGTTCCAGAACACGAGTTGGACAGTGAAAAGGAAATTCAGATGCAGAATGCAATCCAGAAGGATCTCCCTTCCCCCTTTGAGCAGGGCCCTGTATTTAAATCCCATCGGAAGGATTTTAGCATAACACGAGATAACGGCAAAGAGACTTTTTCAGCCAAGGATAAGAATAGAGAAGGACATTTTCAAGAACGTGAGAAACGGTTGGAAAAAATCCCTAAAGATATGGATTCTAGGTTGAAAAGCAGTTTTCTTGACAAAGCAGGTAACTGTTGCCATCGTAGACCTGGCTGCCCAGCACAGAGGAAGAAAGAACTAGACAGGAATTAGCAACAGGGCCAGTTATTGAAAACATCACCTTGTTGAAGAGAACAGGCAGAGCCGTGTGTAGGGAGCATTTATGAAGAACCCTGAAATCCAATGAACTCTGGTTAGGAGGAGGATTTGCAGAGCATTAGGGGGTGTCTCATCCTCCACAGCTTGTTACAGAGCCTCAACATACCCTTTGTTGTTGTGGTTTCCTAAACCAAGCTGGGTTTAGGAGCTCCCTTTTGTTTTTTCTCGCTCTTTTTTTATAGACCATGGAACTCCTCCAAAGAACAGCTGGTGAAGCTTAGGTTAAGTTGATGGCCAGTAAAGGTTTCTTTGAGCAAAGCACCAATTCTTCATTAATGTCTAGATATTTAAAGCAGGATGAATTTGATAGTAGCATCAGGGAAAAGCTTGCTAGAAAGGTGTTAGTGTCTGCAGGAAGTGAGCCAGAGCGTAGCTTGAGATCTGCTTTTCCTGGGAGACTGCTCTCCTCCTTCCTCAAATACTCATGTCTTGGACCTTGTCCAGCCAACATGGAGAGAACCAGAGATGCCTGGAAACCCTTTCTCATTTGACAGTCACCGTAGTCTTGCTGCCCACACGCTTATTTTTGAACTTCCCAAGCTCTGAAAGTTCCAAGCGGAACAGTGAATGAAGGAGTTAAGAATAACCAGGCTGGAACACGTGATTTGATGTTGTTCAGCAGAGGGAGGGTGAGCCAGCACGTGAGGGCCTCCTGGCTGCTTGTCCACATCCACAGCTCTGAGATTTACACTCGATTTGTTCAGCAACAGCATCTTAAAGTCAGTGCTTCCAGGTGGCACCAGTGAGAGAGGAGCAATAGAGATGCTTTTAAAATAAAGAAGAGCTAAAGATGTCTCTTTGTTTTTACTTTCAGTTAGAAATCAAGGGGAGAATATTTCTGTACAAAAGATGTGTTTCAGAAAATTGTAAATACCTACAGTTAAAAATCCTCTGCAGGTAGAGTAGTCAGTAGTTGAAACAGGAGTGGTGAATGTTCATGGGTAGCATCAAGTATCCAGGCAAATCCAGGTTTTTTAAAAGATATATTTAAAAAAAAACCAAAAGCTGCTATTTCATGAGAAGGGGGAAAAAGACTAAAGATCAGAACAGCAAAGAAGAAGCTGAAAGATGTTGCTCTGAAAAGTATTTTTGGATTTAAATGTCAAAACAGGGGAGAGTTCAGAACCTTCTGGGGTGTGGAAAATTCTGAATGAACAGTTCGCCTTGGAATTTTACAACCATTTTGCTGGAATGGGAAAATAATGATCCAATAGAACAGTAAAAAAAAGGTCAATTCTCTTTAGGGATTACCATCTCTCTTGCAGGGAGGAGAAAGGGAGTAGTTTAATACTGGTGAGGTGCTGTCAGACTCTGGGGTTGGGGAGCAGGATGAGACTCTGATAGTTTGAAAGGAAATGCCTTGGAACCTGTATTCATTTCTATTTAATGTATATGTTTTCCTCAGTTCATAATCAAGTAGAAGAAACATTACGGACGCAGTTAGCGCCACAAACTCCAGAAACTAACTTCAGGGTAAGCTATAGACCTTTCAACCACTTTTGCAAGTGCAGCAATGTGCTGGAATAATTCAAAAATACGTATTTTGTATTTGAGTGTAAATTTGAGTGTCGAGGAAACTGGTCTTCTGACTCTTAGACATCTGTTCTACTTAAACAGTGCCTGTAATTTTGTAAAATTTTGCTGAGCCTCTGTTTGGATTGAGGATTCTCTTGGTAGCCACTTTGCTGTTCAGCGTGGTCTGAGTGACCCGTGAGCCGAATCTAGACCTGGATGCATCCACCTGACCTGCTGCCTTTTTTCCACATGAGCCAGGGAACAGCTGTATATCCACAGGAGACACTCCCAAACAACCAACTTAGAGAGCTGGGTGGCTTCTGCTTCGGCCAGAGGAGTGGAAAGGATTTTGGGGGTGGGATGAGAGAGGGGGCTGCAGGGAGGCCGAGGCAGCAGCTGCTGCCCAGCACTTCTCCCACCTTCCAGTGGCAGGACCCAAATCTCTTGGTCTGCACCACAAACTCCCCTTGGCAGCAGCCCAACTCCTCATGGCAGATGCAGGAGGGTGAATTCTTTTTCATATTATTGTTTCAGGAGTCTAGCTACCTATTTTCTAGTAAGGAATCTATTGGACAAGAGCTGGGGAATTCCTTTGCACGAAATATTAGAATTAAGGAGGAGCCTTTGGATGACGAATATGATAAAGCTATGGCCCCACAGCAGGGACTATTAGACAAAATTAAAGATGAACCTGGTAATTCTGAGGTAAGTTTCCCGTCGCATTTCTCATTTTGGTCTGACACTGACCGCATAGGCTGAACATAAATTCAGCACTTTATTTGGTTTGTTGACCGAAATTTAACTTGAAGAACATAGTTTAGTAGAAGGATTTTTCCCTCTTATACCACCATAAAACCCAACCCCCCCCCAACTTTTTGATGTCTTGTTACCTTGTCGCTGAAAATGTTTTTGCTTTTCAGTTGGGAACAAAGCCAAGCGCTGTAAAACTTCTGTTATTAAACCTGTGGCAATGTAGACACTTTATCTCAGTCTAACTAGGAAATAAACTGTAAATCGCATTTTGTTGAATACTTTGTGAGCAGTCACAGTTAGAGATGTGAGTTAAAACAGTGCTGTTCCTGCTGTTCCCTTAAAGGATGTCTTTGCAAGCACAGTGGTTCGTTGTTCTTGTTTTAAATTAACACTTAGAGGTCTTAGCAAAATATTGAAGTACTTAACACATCAGTAAGGTCAATTTAAACATGTGTTTAATTGTCATTGGAGACTGACATTTTTTATGATGATGCAAGTGAAAACTCAGTAATTGCAGCCTGGAGAAGGTCTGCCCTGGGAGTGAGCAGTGCTGGGGCCAGGATTGCTGAGCTCAGGCCAATCTCTGTGCCACTGGTTTGTGTGTGACACCAGGGAATCGAGCTGGGCTGCCCTTCCTGTCTCCTCACTGCTCATCTTTGGGCCACCTGCCAAACTTTGTGTGCTAAAGGTGTGCAGAGCTTCCCAAAGTGATCCATCCCCTTGCACTGACACGGCAGTGTTGGTGTTCCTGGGCAGGCATTAGTTTTTAGCATCACTCTGTGTCCTTCTGCTAAACCTCCTCTGCTCTCTGGGCCTGTCTTCCCAGCATTTTTTTCTTCTTTCCCCATAATACTCTTAATAAAGAAGTAAGTTATTTGCAACTTCAGATTTCACTGCCCTTCTGATTTCAGTCTCTGGGGGATTGTTTGGGTTTATTTTTCCTTAAGCCTGTAGGATGTCAAACCACGTGTAGGGTAGTTAAATCTGTCTCTTCTTTTGTCCTCCCAAGATGGCATCTGCTGTGTGGATTTGTGTGGAATGCAAGGCGAGATGTCTGTGGTTATCAAAGATCATATTAATAAGTAAAAATGAAGACTTGAAGAATTTAAATGTCAAATATCGTATGGTTCAAAATATTCCTTCCTGGAGTAAAATCCTGTGATTATCAACTCTGCCTGATACTGGAAAAGTAGGAGAACTGAGTTCATTTTGTTTTGCTTTAGATTGGAATTAATATGGGGGGGGGGTTGTGGGGTTTTTTAACATTTCCTGAAAGATAAGAGCATTTCTTGCTGTAACCAATAGTTGGAGCTGAAGGTTTTTGGCTTTCAGCACTGCTACACTGCTGTGAAACTGCTTGATCATGCACAGTTGATGTCAGGATTTGCCTCCATTTCTCTTCCTAGTATTGACTAAGGATAAAACTGCAGTTAAAATGCTTAAAAACCTGTATGTTTGCAAGTAACTGTTTTTTAAATAATAATAATGATAATAATAATAAAAATGGTGCTTTAAATCTCATCACAGCTCACCCATACCCAGCTTAGAACTTCTCTTAGCTGAGATTTGAGTGTTTCAGTTGATGGTTCACATGACCAGGGAACACCACTGCCTGTTCTCCTGGGAAACCTGTTGAGGAATAGTTTGGTTGTCTCAGAGTAGAAACTTTCAGCTTCCCCTGGGAGTATGACAAGTGTTCTGTGCTGTGTGGAGGTTGGTGTGGGATTTTTAGGAGCTGGTTTAGGCTGGGGGAGCAGCTCACTGTCGCTGGGAAGGGAGGGTTTCCCTTTGCTCAGTGACTCTGAAGTGGCTTCCCTGGCAGCCAGGCAGAGCTGGGAGTTCAGAACGTGCCACTCCACCTCACTGCTCCCAGATGGCTGTAAGGAGGTTAAATCTTGTCATCTCTGTAGTTCCAACAGATTATTCTTTTCAGCCTGTTAAGATTTCCACGTGGAGTGTTCCAAGCTGCTTTCTGGCTCGGGTTTCCAGGGAGAGCAGGGGCAGGAAGTGTGGTGGTGTCAGGAGGAGCTGCTGGGGACAAAGCCAGTCATTTGCAGCCTGTCAGCTATTCCACAGGCAGCTGTCCATGGGGATTTGCTCATCCTGCACCCAGTGGGAGGTGGTTCCCCAGGCTGAGCAGGGATGTGATGGTCTGGCTCTGATGGTGCCAGCTTTGATCTGCTGCAAAGCTTCACCTTAGGCTGCTCCATGGTCCTAATTCCTGGTTAATACAGTGCCCCTCAACAAGGTCCCAGCTCTGCTCTTTGCTGTCCCCCATGAATGTGAAGATAAACCTTGTTTCACAGCACAGGGGCCAGGACTGCAGAGCACTTCCAGGTGGAAAGTTTGTGTGAGTGAAAAGCAGAGATTTCCTAAAGCTTTGGCTGAATTCTGAGGTGTCTTGGAGCACAGCTGGAGAGGGCAGCCCCACTTCTTCATTTTATGGTTTGCTGTGACCCTCTGAGCAGGTTCTGTGTGTGGTGCTCAGGCAGCAGCACTGTCACCTGGCTTAGGACACTCACTCCTCCTTAGGGTTCAATGCAGCATTGTGAAAGAATGGAAATCATGTAACCTGTGATTACATGTGTGTATTTGTTCTCCTTTTCCTTTCCCTTTGTTTTAGGAGTACGGCCAACAGCCAAAATCTCAGGAAGGGGAGCTGAAAATCAGTGCTGTATTTTCAGTCAGTGGCAATCCTGTTGGTAAGGAATAGGCAAGACTAACTTCATTTAAACCTGTAAAATATGTCACCTTTGCAAATGGTCCTGCAGGTTATTCTGCTTTTCATTTCCTATGTCTGACCCCAGTAGGAATAAAGAACTAGTTTGGTTCAGAGACTATGAAATTGAGATTATAAAAGAATTGTATTTTTGAGGCATAGGAAAATTGAATGTGAAATACAAGGAGAATTGAATGTGTTAAATGGCCTTAAGCTGAAGGAGGGCAGGGTTAGATTAGATATTAGGAAGAAATCCTTCCCTGGGAGGGTGGTGAGGCCCTGGCACAGGTTGCCCAGAGAAGCTGTGGCTTCCCCATCCCTGCAAGTGTCCAAGGCCAGGCTGGACAGGGCTTGGAGCAACCTGGGCTAGTGGAAGGTGTCCCTGCCCATGGCAGGGGGTTGGAATTAGGTGAACTTTAAAGTCCCTTCCAACCCAAATCATTCTATGATTCCATGAAAGGGATGCTGAAAGCGCATTCTCCGTCTTAACAGTAGTTAAAAAAATCTGCTATGCAGAAACCCAGCACAGGGCGTGTATTTCTGGAGAGTTCATGTGCTATTTGATTCTCCTCTAGACCCTGACAACCCAAATAAAGTCACGAGCCTCGTGCTTGCCCCTGCACACAGTGAGTTCTGTGTAACAGATCCGTAACACTTACCCTGTGTTTTCTCTGTGTGGTTTTTTTTTTTAGCTCCACAGCTGTCATCAGGTTTCCAGCCTGCTGGGGCATCCTCTGGCATGAGCAAAATGCTCCCTTCAGTTCCAAGCACAGCTGTTCGGGTTTCCTGTTCTGGCTGTAAAAAAGTCCTGCAGAAGGGGCAAACTGCCTACCAGAGGAAAGGCTCGACCCAGCTCTTCTGCTCCACACTGTGCCTCACTGGATACACCACTCCAGTTTCTCGCCCACCAGCTTCTACCAAGAAAACCTGCTCAAGCTGCTCGAAGTAGGACAATGCCTTAATTTGTTCTAGTCATAATTGATATTCAGGCAGATAATGAAAGCCCTCGGTGCTGGTTTTGCGCCTCTCGCTGCTCCTCTCACACGTCCCTTCAAAAACTGGTGCTGATGCTGTTCCTTGTTAATTGGTCTGTCTGCTGGCAGTTCCATTTCCTTAATTGGGTGTTACATACACACATTTAAAAGCTGCTCTGGTGAAGAGTGTCTTTTTTTTTATTTAAATGAGCCAAATATGAAAAAGTGTATTTCAAAAGGTCCTGCATTTTCCTGCCGTTTGGAAATGTCATTGCACTCTCAAAACCACTAACAAGAGTACATTCTCCAAAAGTATTTTATGCTTTATTTCTTCTGGAGGAAGATAGATTTATGAATCCCTAAAATGAAGCAAAACATGGGTGAAGTAATGTATTCAAGGCAGAATATCTCCTTAGATTCTAAAGAAAAATTACCTTTTTGATCTGGCTCCATTCTTTGATCCAGCCTGTGCTGGAGAATGTTTAGTCTCCAGAAGAAGCAAGGGCAGCAAGCTGACACAAAACCAACATTAATCCTTTATCTCCGTGTCTGTTTTTCCTTTTCCATAGAGAAATTCTAAATCCAAAGGATGTAATCACTGCCCAGTTTGATAACACTGACTCCAGTAAGGATTTCTGCAGCCAGTCCTGTCTGTCCACGTATGAACTGAAAAGGAAACCCATTGTCACCATCCACACCAACAGCATCTCCAGCAAGTGCAGCATGTGCCAGAAGAACGCAGTGGTAATTGCAAATTCCTTCATTTGACTTTCCTTAGATCAGCTCAGCTCACTGTCTGGGAGGTGAACACACACATTCCTCGTGTCCCTGCTGAGTGTTGTCCCTCTCCCCTCCCCAGATCAGGCACGAGGTGAACTACCAGAACGTGGTGCACAAGCTGTGCAGCGACGCCTGCTTCTCCCAGTTCCGCTCGGCCAACAACCTGACCATGAACTGCTGTGAATACTGTGGGGGGTACTGCTACAGTGGCTCTGGGCAGTGCCACATCCTGCAGATAGAGGGACAGTCCAAAAAGTTCTGCAGTTCCATATGTGTGACGGCCTACAAGCAGGTATGTGGGACAGGACGAGGGGGATCGGCTTCCCACTGCCAGAGGGAAGGGTTAGATGGGGTTTTGGAGAAATTCTCCCCTGAGAAGGTGGGGAGGCCCTGGCACAGGTTGCCCAGAGAAGCTGTGGCTGCCCCTGGATCCCTGGGAGTTGCCCCTGGAGCAACCTGGACTAGTGGAAGTGTCCCTGCCCATGGCAGGGCGTGGGGCTGGATGATCTTTAAGGTCCCTTCCACCCCAAACCAGTCTGGGATTGCACGGTTCTGTGATTCTGTATTTGGACTGAATACTAAAAATATGTCTTTGATGAGATTTTGGGTGTTTAGAAACACCCAGTGTATTAGTAGATTATGGCAGTTCCTGGGTTGGTCTAAGGTGACTGCTTTTGCCATTTCATGGAGGAACAGAGTCAGTAAGGTTGGAAAAGCCCTCCAGGGTCATCAAGTCCAACCTTCAACCGAATGTCACGATGCCCATCAAACCATCTCACCAAGTGTCACATGTCCTTGTGTTTTGAACACTGCCAGGGATGATGATTTGCTTAATCTTTGCCCAGACATGTTGCTCTGTTTTTCCCTTACCCCTGAACCAGCTACCAGAGAATTCCAGTGTGGGAGAAGACACAGTGGGACCCCCCCAGCCCACTGTGACTGTGTTCAGTCTCTGAGATGCTCCCTGTTTGAGTATTTTTTTATTAAATTAAATTGTAGCCCTTAAATTAAGTGGAGAGGAAAAGTAATAATTAATTGATAATTATGATTTTAATTTATAAACCATTCATATTTATTTTTTATTACAATGTATCCTCTTGAAGAGCTGACCATTTGAGGCAACCTTAATTTGTTTTAATAGCTAAATTATTTTTGACTGACCTATCTTAATGCAATTACTTTAGGAAAAATTGCCCTCTGATAGGAGAGTGTAACTTCATTTTGTGACTTGACTCTGCTGTCCCATTATTCAGACCACTTAGGCCAAGAAAGGCCTAATGAATTAAAAAAAACCCACATGGTAAACGTATTTCATCCAGAAAATTACCTCCAGCATTAGCTGCCTTCTGAAACAAATCTGGAAATGAAATTAAATAAGCTGGAAAGGATTTCATGCAGCTTTTGCATCACACATCAGAACCCAATATATGATAGTTCTCCTGAAAATACAGTATGTTCAATGCCTATAAGGTTAAGTCTAATCTATTTTTAATTGACTTTTAAACAGCATTCAACTCAATTGTCAGGTAGATTGTGATAGTTTCTGGGGTTTTGTGGGTGTTTTTAAATCCTTAAAAGCTTATACTCTGTTCTGTCCTGTGAGCAGCTGGAATAGCTGGTGGTAGGAACAAAGTGTATTTTTAAGGCTGTCAAAATAAAATAGTCTGGTGTACTAATTCTCAAAGTTTTTTCTGAACTTAGAGACCTTAAAAATCGTAAATACAGAAAATGTGTCTGTGAAAGTCAAGCTTCTCTCACCTGTAGTGGTGTTTGCATTGGGCCTTCACTTAGACAGCCTGGTACTGGTTAAACTGGGATGGGGAGGCAGCTCAAACCAGAACTCAAATAAATGCATCTGCACCATAAAGAACAGCTGTAAAACCAGTGTGGTTTCAAGCACACCAGCACATTTTATACACGTTTTATATGTTAGTGATAATTTCCGGGTTAATAAAAATGCCAGGTTTGAAACAAATGACCCATTTCCCTGTTCCCACAGAAGTCAGCTAAAATCACCCCCTGCACACTGTGTAAATCTCTGAGATCCTCAGCTGAGATGGTGGAGAGCACAAATAACGTGGGGAAAACGGAATTGTTTTGCTCTGTGAACTGTTTGTCAGCATACAGAGTAAAAATGGTCTCTTCTGCAGGTAAGCTTGTCCTTTCACTTCTTTACAAGCTTAATTTCACAATGTTCATACCCAGACTTTATATGTCCTGAAAGTTAAGGCTGATATTCTATTTTTTGGGTGGCTTTTTTTTTAAAGGGAAGTGCTGAGATGGGAACATAAATAAGGACTTTCTACTATAGGCAAACGTAGCAGTGACAGTACAGCCATTTCAGTTTTGGTTTTAGGGAGCTTAAACACGATAATCAACCTTAAATCTGTTTTCTGCTCTTGCAAGTGCAGCTGGTGGGTTTCCCAGCCACTTGTGTGGACATGCACCATGTCACTGCTGGGGCTCCTCTGCCCTTGTTCTCGGGGGTGATGAGTTTGTTACCTCAGCCCAGTGTTGCATGCAGCTAGGCAAACATCTTCTCAGCTATTTTTCTTGTGGAAATAGAAAAATGCTTGCTGACATCCTAGGGATACTGGGAGATTAATTAAATTTCTGGCAAGCAACAGGCACAGCAGCTGCAGTGTCTGCCTCTGAATGTGCAGAAATGTCATCTCAGGCTTCTCTCTGTACCTTGGCTCATCATTCAGACTGTTTTTGTGTGCACAGTGCAAAATCAGCTGTGATACAACCTGATGTTGCATAAATCACTTTTTCTTCTCTGTTTCACCCTCAGGTGTCCAAGTTCAGTGCAACAGCTGTAAAACCTCAGCCAACCCTCAGTATCACTTGGCCATGTCGGATGGGAGCATACGCAACTTTTGCAGCTACAACTGTGTGGTGGCTTTTCAGGTGTGGCATTCCAGGGATTTCTTCTTAGCTGAATTAAATCAGTGCTGGAAGTGTCTGGGGTGCTGGGTAAAAAAAGGTGTAACCTTGTAAATTAAAGCCTGATCCTTTGCTTCCCTGCAGAACTTGTTCAACAAGCCTTCGGGGCTGAAGTCCTCGGTGGTGCCGCTGTCGCAGGGTCAGGTCATCGTGAGCATCCCCTCGGGGACGGTGGTGTCGGCTGCTGGCACCACCTCCACGGTGTCCCCCAGCTCCACCAGCACCTCAGCTGCTGCAGGGCTCCAGAGACTGGCTGCCCAGTGCCAGCAGGTCACTTTTACCCGCCCTTTTGTAAAACTCAAGTGTCAGCACTGCAGCAGATCGTTTACAACCAAACCCGAGCTGCTCGACTACAAGGTAATGGAGATCAGGGCTTTTCAAGCTCTCTTTTCTCAGCAGAAATCCAGGGAATTGTGGTTTATGTGCACTGGTCTGTCAGTACTGCTCTGTTGCTTACTATGAGCTGCTGTGGAAGGATTGAGAACTGATTTTGGTATTATTTAACCATTATCAAACTAAATGCTGGTACGAGCTCTGTGGTCTTAAAACCAGAAAAAAAAAAAAGAACACCAAAAAACTCCAAACTAAATGATTGCCTGGCTAAAGAAACACATTCCCATCTCTTGGACCCAGAGATGATCTTTTTAATTCAAGGGCAAAGCACACTGCTGAGGGTTTTCTGCAGAAAGTTCTGCTTTATTGTAAAGCTAAAAGGGGAGATTCATTTGCTGGTGCTGTCTGTTGTTGATTTCCAAGGGTATAAATATGTTTCTGTGTTTTTATTAACGGCTAAAATGTATTATCTGGGATGTGACTCATTCAGACATTGAAACCAAAACATTCTGGCTGTGTTGCAGGGTAAAATGTTCCTCTTCTGTGGGAAGACCTGCTGTGATGAGTATAAGAAAAAGAACAGTGTGATGGCTTTGTGTGAATACTGCAGGTTTCAGAAAATTATCAAGGAGACTGTGAGATTCTCAGGCACAGATAAAACATTCTGTAGTGAAGGTAAGAAAGGGCAAAACCCTGTCTCAGAGAAATCAAGTCACAAGTGTTTTGCCTTAAAATTATTGATGATGCTAAGAGAAATCTAATATTTTTAAGTTAGAAATCTGGTTTTTTAGGTTTAGGAACACAGAACCTTCTTCACACTTAACATTTTAATGGTACGTTTGAACAAATTACTACAGACATCACTAAATACAAGAACTAGAAGTGCTCAGTGGTTGTCTTTTTTGGTGCTGAAGAATGCTTTTGCTGTTTCCTTTTAGTTTGTAAACTGCTCTATAAACACGACCTGTCGAAGCGCTGGGGAAACCACTGTAAAATGTGCAGTTACTGTTTACAAACTGCCCCCAAACTGGTCCAGAATCACTTTGCGGGGAAAACGGAGGAGTTCTGCTCAGAGGAGTGCATGTCCAAATTCACAGTTCTGTTTTACCAGGTAAGCAGCATTGTCACATCCTCCACTGGAGGTTTTTGTCCGCTTGGTGCTTCCGAGCGTGTCCAATTTGTCCCTGGCTCTGTTTTCCCAGATGGCAAAGTGTGATGGGTGTAAGAAGCAAGGCAAACTTGGCGAGTCCATCAAGTGGCAAGGGGAGATGAAGCATTTTTGCAACCTGCCTTGTATTCTGCTGTTCTGCAAACAGCAAAGTGTTCCTGACCCTCCACCCCCAAACAACACAGGTAACCTGGGCTGGGCGTGGTGCTGCCTCTTGGTGTGTGTGACAGTGAGATGGATGTTTATTAGAAACCCAGTTCAGTGATCTTTTTAAGTTCTGTCTTCTCCTGTTGCTATTGGATGGGCTCAGGTTTAGATCTCTCTTCCTTGAGGCAGTTTCAAACTTCTGTAGGTGTGAGGTGCAATTGCTTCATGTGCCAAACAAATTTTAGAGAAGATGAAGCAAAAGCACTTGCTTTTCAGACACTTCCATGAAAAAAAGGCCTGTTCTCTTGGGGTGAAATGTACTGATCTGGTGAAGACATGTTAAATATGTCACTTGTCTTGATAACACAGAGCAGATATGGTGGAATGTTAATTTTCAGTTAACAAAAGCAATCAATTGGTGAAATGAATACATTTATTAGTTGTAAATACAGACTCTCATATATGCACTTCAAGCAGCCTGTTCTGGGCAGTCTGTGGGCATAGGAAGAGTTCCCATTTCTGTGTCATTAAGTGTTGATTCCTGGAAGTGTCATTCCCAAGGTTAATGAGGGCTGTAGCTGTTTCCTTGAGCAGGTGGATTGGAAATGAGGGTGGGAATGAAGCCCACTGGAACAGGAACTGTGAGTTTCTCTAGGGAATGAAATGCAAAGGGAAAGAAAGGCCCACAAAGACAGGAAGAGGAAGGGAAACAAGAAGCAGGAATATCACTGATCCTAAAGAGGGGCATAATCTCCCACTGAGTGATGGTGGCTGTAACAGTAAGGTACCCAAAACCAATAAAGTCTATTAACTGGAAGTTTATAGTGTGCACCAGGCCACAGTCAGCTTTTCAGCTTGGTGCACATCTGCTGCTTACACTGGTGGGAGCTCTTTTCCCCCTCTTGCTTTGTTTGCTTGTGGAACCAGCTCCTGTTTAAACTGAAATGCTGCAGCTTTGCACCTTCATCCCCTTCTCACAGCAGCCTTTTTCATCTGGAGATAAATCTGAAGGGGGGGTGTTGTTTCAGAAATGCTATTTTACAGATTATCTTACTGCTTATTTTCATTTTCTTCTGCTCACTGTGTCCAGCAAACCTTTCCATGGCACCTGCCTCCTCCTCAGGCCCTCCTTCTTTGAGAAAGGACTCAACCCCTGTCATAGCAAACGTGGTGTCCCTTGCAAGCACCCCAGCTGCCCAGCCTACTGTTAACTCCAACAATGTCTTACAGGGTAAGGCAGCTGAATACCATGCCTGTGCTTTTAAATCTCTATTCCTGAACATTTATATTTGCTCAGGGATTTTTTTTCACTGAGGACAACAGCCACTTCTTCATTATTCTTCACGTCAGTGCAGGTGGTTGCATTTGTTCTTCCTTTATATAGGTGTAAATAATGACTTGAATTTATGTGCCTAAGCAGGGAATGAGTTTTAATTGGAATTCTTTTTCTTGACCTTGGCAGAATATGGATTATGGTCCTTGATGATAAGTACACAGGTTATTGTATTTTTTTTTTCTTCACAGGTGCAGTCCCTACTGTGACAGCAAAAATAATAGGAGATGTAAGTTTACAGGAGACTCTTTTTTTTCTCTCTTTCACCCAGATTACATCAGTAACAAGTAAAGTATTTAAGAGTTTTGCACTGTCATTTTGGAACTGCTTTCCCTGGTTATGATTGGGCTTTAAAATTCATCCAGCTTGCAGATGCTTTTAAAAAAATGGATAGCACTTATATGGCATAAAAGTTCTGTTGTGTCTGCTGACAGATTGGATGATTTAAGGCAAAGCCTGTCAGATTGTAGCTCTTGAGGTGTCTGTGATTCTCAAGTAATTCAGTGGTTTCACATCACTTTACTCAGTTTTTTAGGTATCTGTATGAGATTTTTAGTTATCAAAAGTATCTTAACTCCTCTTTATATCTTTGCCATCAGTAAGATTCCAAGGTCAAAAGTTTATAGTGGTTATTTGACTGCAGGAACCCAGTATTCCTGCAGATTTGTTCACTGCACTGTTAACAAAATTACCTGGTTTTGCAGTAGATTTTAAATGATCATTTTTATCAGCAAGTAGAGTTTTAAATTGTTCAACCTCTCACAGCAGAGAACAAACACTGCTCTTATGTTATCATTCAAACTGATACTGACTCTGGCCTGATTTTGTGTTTTCCAAACAGGCAAGTACTCAGACAGATGCCCTGAAGCTCCCATCATCAAAACCACCCAGGCTTCTAAAAAACAAAGCTTTATTGTGCAAGCCAATCACACAGACTAAGGCCACCTCCTGCAAACCTCACACACAGAACAAAGAATGCCAGACAGGTGGGTATCTGCTCTCCTACCCCTGTTGTAAAAGTCTGCATTGCAGTTGAGAGAGTAATACATGACTCGTGTAACAGAGTATTATTTAATGTATTTTAAAACCTTAACTGGTTTTCAGGTGGTTGTGTGGTGTTTTTCCCACGATTTTTGGTTTGTTCTGTTTTTGGTGTGACAGAAGCAGCGCCTGTTCCGCCCCAGATCGTCGTGGTACCTGTTCCTGTACCAGTGTTTGTGCCAGTGCCCCTCCACCTCTACACCCAGTACACACCAGTTCCCCTGGGGATGCCAGTACCTGTAAGTTATGCTGCAGTTCACTACAGAAGGTTTCCAGTCTAGTTTGGTGTCCAGCACACCCAGCACAGTGTCACTGGGTGTTGTGTCTGCTCATGCAGGCAGTACTTGGAGTCCTTGAAGGCATTTCCCTCCCTGTTGCATCATGTTTGGTTAAAAATCATCACACAAAACTGCCAGTTTGTAGGGAGAGTACAGAACAAATTGTCCTGTCTGGAGTTATTTTAAAATTAATTTCAGTAGTCCTGAAATATGTGTAAGATTAAATGAGAGGAATCTCCCTTGTGTATTTGCTGTTTTCCCTTCACCCCTAAATATGGTCTGATATTTTCCACGTGTTCCTTAGATACCAGTTCCCATGCCCTTCCCAACCACCCTGGATAATGCTGATAAGATCATTGAAAGTATTCAGGATGGCAAGGAAAAGGTTCCCATGAATCCATTTGAAGCTGATCTCCTTCAGATGGCGGAAATGATCGCAGCAGATGCGGAGAGAGAAAAAACCCACTCTCATGGTGGTAGGTGGTGGTTTGCAAAAGGAGATGAAATGCAGTGAGGGGAAGGTCCTCTCCCCACAGAGATTTCCCTTTCCCCCATCCTGGGTGCTGATTTGACTTGTATTGACAGTAACAGGTTACTAGAGGTAGTAATCTCCAGATCAATACATCGTGTGTTAGAAGGAGGAGCCAAAATCAAGAAGATAGAGCAGCTGTTTTAAAGCAGTATTTTCCTCTCAGGATTTTTATGGTGGGTTCTTGAAGGGTGGTGCAGGTCAGAGTGTGTTGGGTAGTGACCAACCCATATAGTAAAAATTCAACAAGCTGAAAAGAGATGAACAGAATATCTTTATTTGTCCAAAGCTGACTCAAACAACAAACAGGGAGGGATGGAAACCTTGGAAAAAGCAAGCATAGGTTAGTTCTGCATTTCTGTTTCCCCTGCAACAGCATGACAAAGGTAGAAAGCTGCTGGGAGAACTCCAGTGAAGGAGAAGACACATCATGTGTGTTAATATTATGAGTTAATACATAGGTTTTTAGTGTCCAAAGTATTTTATATTAGTCATGTAAGCTGTCAGTCGTGTGTAGATACAGATTTCCTTCTTTCTCCAAAGGATCTCAAACATCTGAGCACGAGCTCTTCCTGGACCCCAAGTTATTTGAGAAAGGTCAGTCAGATATTTTTTTTTTTGCAAATGGATTTTGATCCTCTTGTATCTTTTCTGGCAAACCCCTGGTTTCTGCCTTTCCCATGGTCTGTGTGATCCCTCTCCTTACAGACCAGGGCAGCACCTACAGTGGAGACCTGGAGTCAGAGGCTGTTTCCACCCCCCACAGCTGGGAGGAGGAGCTGAACCACTACGCCTTACGATCCAATGCCCTGCCAGAGCCCGAGCCAGAGCTGAAGCAGTTCTCCAAAGGGGAGGTGGAACAGGACCTGGAGGCAGATTTCCCATCAGGTCGGTGTGATGTGAAGGAAAACTCACTGTCCTGTTGAAGCACACACAGTTTTCTGTGTGAGTGTTGAGCACCAGCAGCCTGCCTGTGTGTTATCATGGAGTGAAACTGGGTATTTAAAGCTGCAGTTATTGATCAGCTCTACTGAAAATTACTGGTTTTAAAATATTACTGGTATCTTTAAAGACAGCATTCTGCAGAACCCCTGACAGGAGTAGCAGGCAGCCTTGCTTGACTCCTTTGAACTCATCACTTCTGTGTCCCTGGGTATAATCCATGTGAGTGGGGGGTAAGGTCATGTTTGCCTTAATAAATAAACCCACTGTTTTAGAGGGCTTTTTCCTTCTACTGAGAATTTACTTTCTTTTTACAGAAAGTGCATAGATTGCTTAGTCATTCAAATGTCAACATTATTTGAATATACAGCTGTGATTGCCAAGTGTCAGGTGTTCCATAGTATCTCAGTGACAGTGACACTTCTACCTGGGCTGCTAAATCATGTAATTAAACTCTTCATGGTGTTGATTTGACTTCAGACTCATTTGACCCTCTCAGTAAAGGACTGGGTTTGCAGTCACGTTCGCGGGCGAGGCGGAGACACAGGGACGGCTTCCCACAGCCAAAAAGAAGGGTAAGGAAGCACTTCTGGAACTGGAATTTGAAATAATTACATCACATGCACTAATCTGAGCATCCGTGGATGAGGAGTCTGTTAAATGCTGATTGTTTTGCTGTGCTGGTTTGCCTGCAGGGAAGGAAGAAGTCTGTGGTTGCTGTGGAGCCCCGGAATCTGGTGCAGGGCTCCTACCCTGGGTGCTCTGTGTCTGGGATGACCCTGAAGTACATGTACGGGGTAAATGCCTGGAAAAACTGGGTCCAATGGAAAAACGCACAGGAGGAACAAGGGGACCTGAAGTTTTCAGGTGAATTTGTCTCTCAGTGGAAACAGAAACACTTGTCATGATATGTTGTTCAAGTAAAAATTAGGATTAGACATCACTGAGGTTTACAATATCCATGAGTGGAGAACAGATTTTGTGGAATACTGTCTTCCATGCATTTAAAAATCATGGCTGTCACATTCTTGATTGATCTGTTTGCTTTAAAAACAGGCTGTAAAACATTAGAAATGTTGGTCTTTTAACCTCCAATTTGCCTTCATTTGCACGTAGTGATTCTTCATTTGTAGCAGAGATGCCTCTTATGCAGCTGCAGAGCTTTTCTGAGCTAGTACAGAGTCATAGATTTATCAGGCCATAATTCTAAGTTGACAGCACCAACTTGGCCCCATCCTTTTCATCTGTAGCTGGCGCACTCCCAAGGTATTTGTTTGTCAGCAGAACTGTTTGCTGTAAAATAATTGTGTGCTACAACATCAAAATCTTAGCACCTCATCTCTAGGCTTCACAGCTGGAAAGAAACATTCCAAAAGTCTGTGCTGCAACCTGCCTGAAATTAACTTCATTGCTCCTCTTGTCTCACTGGGGTGACAGATAATAATGACATAAAATGTCACTTTTATTTTTCCAATGATGGATTACTTTATTTTTTTTTTTTCACAAAAGCCCAGCAGTCCTGGGATTTGGCAGTGTCTGACTCCCCTTTTCCCTGGTCTCAGATCTTACATCATTGCACTGAGTTCTGTGGGCAGATTTTCAGAGTCAAGCAGAGAATTTTAAGTTAGGAATAGAACTGAGCTTTTTGGGGATGGTGAGGAAGAGAGCAAACCATAATAAATACTTGTGCAATGTAAAGAACTAAGCGTGGCAGGACTTGTATGAGGAAGATCCCAAAGGGAAAAATTCTAATTAGGATGAGATCTGCTTTTTCATCTCTCATTTGGAATTTTTGTTGCCATTACATGAGAGCAGCTGGGGTTTATTTCCCAGAAGAGGAGTAATCACATGAGTTACTGTTTTTTTCTTGTGGCTAAGGAAGTAAATATTACAGCCATTTCCAGGAAACTGTGCCCACTCCCAGAAAGATTCCCTGCTTGCTTATTCCCAAGCAGGCACTTTTTAAAGTGTGGAGCAGCCAAGCCTGGTGATTTCACTGTAGATCATTTGATTGATTCCTGGTTGCTCTGCTTCCCTTTCCAAATCCCCCACGTGTCCCATTAAACTCTTCCTTCCTTTTTCCTTTAAGAAGTCAGATTTGCTGCCCTCAGTTATGTGCAGAACTATTAGGAAATGCTCAAGGCCTCTCACTCCCCTGAGTCCAGCTGGAGAAGTGAAACCTCTTTGTCAGCCCCTGCAGGGTTGTTCAAGTGTGAGAGGAGGTTCAGGAGCTCTGCCTACGTGAAATATCAAGGAATGTATGAAGGTTTAATCTGTTGAATTAATCTTTCCAATGGTTTTCCTGGCCCCAGTTCATCCTGTGAAGCTCAAGGAGGACATTCTCTCATGCACTTTTGCTGAGCTGAGTTTTGGCTTGTGCCAGTTCATTCAAGAGGTGCGGAGACCAAACGGAGAAAAATATGATCCTGACAGCATCTTATACTTGTGCCTTGGAATTCAGCAGGTAACTCCAGGGATTAGGGGGATGCTGGGAACAGACAGAACTTGCTCTGGTTATTTATGCTTTACCTCCATAGTCCCACATGGCAGCTTGGGTTTTGTAGAGGAGGCAAGAGCATCTCTTTTTTGTGTTTTATTCTTTGTCTTAATTCCGTATTTTACTGATTTGTCTTGACTTTTTTATGCTTAGAGTGACTAAGTTCTTCTGTCCTTGTAGGAATGTCATGTGGGGGGCTGGGTGTTTCTACCTAGGCACAAACCTTTGGGTTTGGAACCTTTTTGGTCCTATTTAATATATAGGAAAGGTTTGCTGTAGGGTGGGATGTTTTAGATCTAAAATAATTGCATGATGCTCTTCTAATATATTAAAGTTTACATGGAAGAGGTTACCCAGGAAAGACTCTCAGTGGCAAGACCTGTTGTGTGCTGAAGTATCCCCTCTGCAATGTTGTTTAATCACAAACTGTGTGTCTCCCTGTTTTTTCTCTCCTAGTACCTATTTGAGAATGGTAGAATAGACAACATTTTTACTGAGCCCTATTCCAGGTTCATGATTGAACTTACAAAACTTTTGAAAATCTGGGAACCTACAATTCTTCCAAATGGTAGGACAATTCTTTTGTTTGGTGTAGCTGCATGATGAAGCTCTGTCATAAATTCATGTTTTCTCATGCTCAGTGTTATGGGAATTACACATTTTTGGAGTTGACTGATTGTGGTTTAATACAGTGAAATTAGAACTTAGTGAGGATCTGCTGGTGTCTGCAGGTTCCTTTATATCCTTCCCTTCAGGTGTTGGAAGATCATGCTGTTCCACAGCTTGGTTCTCCATGTCCCTCCTGTGTTTCTGCATGCAGAATTCTGATTTTATTGGGTTACAATTGCTTATAATAGGTGTGAATTTGGCCTGATATAGGGTTCATCAGTATAGGTTGGCTGAAAGAGGACTTAAAAGCATAAATAACTATTTTCTTTCTTTCTTTGCCCGTCCTTTCCAGGTTATATGTTCTCAAGAATTGAAGAGGAACACTTGTGGGAGTGTAAGCAGCTGGGTGCATATTCCCCCATCGTTTTATTGAACACCCTTCTATTCTTCAACACCAAATACTTCCAACTAAAGAATGTCAGTGAGCACCTGAAACTGTCCTTTGCCCATGTTATGAGGCGCACCCGAACTCTGAAGTATAATACTAAGATGACATATTTACGTTTTTTCCCACCCTTTCAAAAACAAGAGGTAGAATCAGGTGAGTGCTCTCTGACCATGGGGGTTTGGGCAATCAGGTTTGTGTTGTCTGGATCACAGAATTCACTGTATTGTCTGCTGCTTTTTTAAAAAGGCCTGAGGAGAAAAAAATGTGTTATTCATTAAGCAGAGCTATGCACATGCTGTTCTCCTGGGCATTTCCAGTATTTTGCACTGGTTGAATAGTATTTTATAACCTCCTCGACTTGCATAAAGTTTTATTAACTACTGCATGAGTTAAAGGCCTTTTCTGAAGTCCTTTTCTCAGCACTTCATATTCTCGAGGTTTCAAGGTCCAGACCCTCACTGTTGTGCCTATTTAATTCCCAGATTTGTCCTGGGTCTGTGTGGGGAACAAACCTGGCAGCCCCAAATGAGAACAGCTGTTAGGGGTTTGCACACAAGCAGGGACTCTCCTTTTGACCTCAGAGGCAAAGACAGATTTTTGTTCTCAGTTAATTTGTATTTGGGAAAGGGAAGTGTTTGATCCTATGGGTTTCTTCAGTTCATAGTTCCAGTGTGTCTTTGGGTGGTGCTGGGCTCAGAGACCTGGGCTGCTTCCTGAGGGTGCTGCTTTTCCACTGAACTTCTGTGATGCCACTTTTGTGTATCCAGATAAATTATCCGTAGGCAAAAGGAAACGCAGTGAAGATGAGGAGAGTCCAACAGCAGTGGAGATGGCTGAGAACACGGAAAATCCCCTGCGGTGTCCAGTCCGACTCTATGAATTTTACTTATCAAAATGGTGAGTGACAGGACCTGATTGTTCCTCTGTGGGTAGATTAGAACAGGCATTTGGGCAAGGAGCCCACCCAGACCTTCTGTGCCTGTGCTGTGGCTCCTCTCTCCAATTCCTGATCCTTGGTGTGAGTGGAACCATCCTGACAGGAATTCCAGCAGCAGCACTGCTGTGACCCCCAAATAGGTATTTTTTGTTACTGGTGTTGAGTCTGCAAGTCTACAAGTAGACTTACAGGGAGAGATGTATCCTTTAAACAAATAAATTCTTGGTGTAAATGTAAACTGGGGGCATTACAGTGCCCAGGGCATTCTTTCCCCGAATTCCCATTCTCCTGCTTTTGAGGAGATTGTAACTAATACCCCAACATCATAATTCCTGTGAAAGAAGGAGGAAGAAGTGTGAATTAAGTAAAACTCCTGATAACTCTTGCCTGTTGAGATGTGAGATTATTGTATTTAGGAGTTAGAAAGACTATAGCAAGGACATAGATATAAATCAATTCTGGAATCCTAGAACCATTTTCATTCAGAGATTGGATGTCAAATGCATCAGTCAATCATCCCATTGCTAGTGCCATTAATTGGATTGCACCTGATTAAAGAACCATTGCTGTAAAGAAGTCACTCTGATTTTCTTTGTTTCTTTATGACCAACTAATGCTGAGAGACCAGGAAACAATTTAACTGTTCCCTAAGTGGAATGAGGGAGACCGTCTAAGAAAAAGATACAAATTACACTGTTTAAATTGTAATTTTGTCTCAGTGTAGCTTTGATTTCCCTGCTGATTCTCTTTAAATTTTTCATGAGTTAGACTGTGAATGCAGACAGCCCAGTGTTCCTAAAGCTTCCTCTCTTTCCCTTGGCAGCTCTGAGAGCGTGAAGCAGAGGAGTGATGTGTTCTACCTGCAGCCCGAGCGCTCCTGTGTTCCCAACAGCCCCATGTGGTATTCCACACTGCCCATAGACCCAGGAACCTTGGACATCATGTTAACTCGGATTCTTATGGTGAGGGAGGTACACGAAGAACTTGCCAAAGTCAAATCAGAGGACTCTGACATTGAGTTATCAGACTAAGCGAAGCGGGGTATTTTCCTTTGAATACACATCAGAAGCACCAAAATGTGAATACGTCCAGCCTTTGGAAAAATGTGTATCAAATAGGCCAAGAAAATGTCACCTACAGGCAGATTTTGTACCACAGTGGATGTACAAACTGGAACTGGAAGGAAGCAAGCTGTGTAAGCTGCAAAACCCAACGTCCTGTGGCACCGATCGATCCTCGGAACAAATCCAAGTGGAACTCACCTATTGGAGTGGTGCATAAATCCTTTATCTGTTTAGGATTTTTTAAAAGTTGTGAGATATTTTTAAGGCAAATGGTTGTGTGAAGTCTCCCCTCACACTGTTGGGCACGGAGAGCTAGACTGTGGCTCAGGTGACTCCTGGCAGTCCTTGCTGCCAGAGAGCACGAGGATCTTCCCAAGGATCCGAGAGAAAGGGGTGAGGTTTAGACAAACAGACACCTTCCGTTATAAATACACCTACACATACACTCTTAGAGGGTTTTTTTTTTTTGAATCTGGGATCAAGTGTTAGGAAGGCAGGAGCCACTGGCCATCCAGATGGACAACTCTGGCTGCTGTGGGATGGTCACAGGAGGCTCCGGCTCTCGCTCCGGGCTCTCCTCTGCTGGAAGAGGTGCTGTAGGTCAGACTCTGGGGGATGGACAGCAGGTGATCCTGGGCCCTGTGCAGCCCCTTCCCCAGCCCAGGAGCTCTGCACTCTGCCCATGCAGTCCAACCAATCCTGTGGTGCACGGAAAGTTCTTTTCCCTTAAGGCAGCTTTTCCTTTCTCCTCTTTCCCTCCTCCTGCTGTTTGGGTTATTTTGTGAGGCGAATCCGGAGAGGGCTTTGTCATTTCAAACAGAAATACACACACACTCTTTCTCTTTCCACCTTTGCAGCACTGTCAGTGTTGTACAAAGGATGCAGTATTACTTCTGACACCGGAACTGTGGTAGAAAATAACCATGTGTGTTTTTTTTTTTCCCACCCCACCCAAAGAGATTTAGTCATAGTGTTGGAAATTGAAAGAGATTTTTTTTAAGGCTTGGCTGTTACTGAGTCTTTTGGAAGAGAAAAGCTCCCACGTGGTGTTTAGAGGACAGGACATTATCAGATACTCTCTGTAGCTCTGTTTTCTCAAGCTCTAGATGTGTGTTTCTGATGACCAGTGATCACAAATACATTGGAAACCCAAACTATTTTTAAAGAAGAGAATTGTATGGTTTTTATCTAGCTCTGGTCAGTTATCCATCTTCTGTAACAGGGGTCTGATATTTGAGCTTGTCACTAAAGTTTCAAGAGAAAAAAAAATCAACAGCCTTGAATTATATTTCCTTTTTTTGTTTTGTTTTGTTTTGGTTGGTTGGGTTTTTTTGTTTTTTAATTATTTTTTTAGCAGTTACGAAAGTAATTTAACAAAAATAAAATCAGAAAGTAGTCTATTGACGTTGTGTACTCGGTAGTCCTGTCCCTGCCTGTAACAGATTTCACTGATGTATTTTTTAATACAGAAAATTATGTGAAAAGTAAAACCTGCCCCTGATTCTGTCTGATCAAAGCCCATCTGTGTCTGTCATTTCTGAGCAAAGGTCCTGCTTCCTCCCTGGCCTGGCATTGCCAGGGGAGATGTTTTGGCACTCAGGGATGCTCCTGTGGGCTCCATCCTTGTTCCATGAGCACTGCCCTGGCCCTCCCCGTAGTTATAGTGAAATAACAGGCACAGTGCTTTGGATTGGGATGGTGGGTAGAACATTCCAGGGAAAACAAAGTCATTCTGGAGGGTGTTAAAGGCCTGAGGTGTGTCTGCTGCACACGGGTGTGCCCAGAGCCTCCGTGTCCATAGGAGAGGGGGAGCCTCCAGGAATTCCTGTGTTTCCTGGGCATCCCCTCCACAAGTGCAGCTGTTGGGGGCTGCAGCAAACTGCCCCTAGTTGCTCCCTCCTTCCCTGACCCCTGAGTGAGCAAGGGAGCAGTGAGGACACAGGCTGTGGGGAGGGCAGGCTTTCCTTGGGTGGGGATGGTCTGAGAAATAATCCCACAGCTGAGTGTCCCCTTAAGAGACATCAACAGAAACATTCCCATAGAATAAACGTAGGATATTTGTACCTTATGAGTAAAAACACCCTTTCCTTCCTCTGAAGGCTCTCACTGTTTCTTGTCTGGGAACACCTTCATTTAGGTTAATTTTTTCCAGGTACTTTGAATGAAAGCTGCTTGCCTTTCAGATTCTCTCAGCAAGGAAAGTGAAATCACTTTGAGACTCACCGGCTGAAAACAAATTTGTTTAACAGTGTATAAAACTCCTTTATGGCTCTGAGATAAGGAACATTTTAGTGTAGTTCTTTGGTAATAATTAACACAAGTAGTTTCACTTTCACTGCTGTTTGGAGGCCCTTTGGCAATGATTGGCCTTGCCCAGGGTCAACGTGGGCTTTTTTTTGCCTCCTGAATGATTTCTTGTCAGCCCAGCTCGAATTCACACTGATTACAAGAAGGATTACCTTGAAGGATTAAAGTATATCTGTAGATCATACACACAGGCTCAAAGCTCTGAACACAAACTTCCTTACAATCCACATTTCTGACTCGGTTGCTGAGTGCACAACACGGTCTACTGAAATATTTTTTAAGGAGAAAAATGCTGCTGTAGTCTCAGTGTGGACAGAGAAGAAGCAGAGATGGGTGTGAGGAAGAAATACCAAAAGCTGCTGCCCTCGGTGTGCCAGCAGGTCCCACTGTGGGAGCTGCTCTGACAAACCTGCTGCTCCAGGTTTTGAACCTCCTGGCTTGGGTTCACGAAACAGGAATCTGGGCACACTGAAAGCCACAGCATTAAGTGCAAAAGGAAGTTAAATTATCTTAGGAATTGTTCTCCCAACCACTGCTCTAAAAGATGCCCTTGGATTTCTCTGGAATAGTCTCCAGCTCCTCAGAGACTTTAAAACAGTAGCGAAGTCCCTCGTGCCCCGGGTGTGCTCTGCAGCAGGAGCTCCCTCGGTGCAACTTCGTGCCAGGGTCACAGAGGTGACTGAATGTGCAATAAGGTCCTTATTTTTTTGATAACAGTCTCAGTAGCTCCCAGTCCCCTGAGCAGTAGTTTTGCTGTTGCCTTAACAAACGAACTGGAACAAATGTTCGTGTGTCGAATGCTTGTGGAGCTCGTAACCACTGGGCGAGGTTGGAGATTGGCTCCCCTCGGCACAAACAGGTTCCTCCCCAATTTTTCTTCAATATATCATCCATTTTAAACATTTCAGAGGCAAAATTAAGATTTTCTGTCTTTAACAAAGAGCTGCTCCCTGGCAGTAGGAGCCCTGAGCATCATCAGCCTCGTAATGCCTGAATGGTTTTGCACAGTTGTGTTTGTTACTAAGTTGACTCCAGCCCTTTTTTTCAGGTGGATTTTTTAAACTAAGGAAGAAATTATTGAGTCTGACCACTGGCACAAACAGTCCCTCTAACTTCATCCCGTGGCACCTGGCTGAGCTGTGAGAACTTGCCTTTTTCTCTTGAGTTTCCCCACCACACTCCCAAAACGCTTTCCAGGATGTTTCTATTGTGTTGTGCTTTCTGAGGGAACAATTTTGGACATCCCAGGAAGAGCAAGTGGCAGAGGAGCCATTGCAGGGTGCTGGGAAGGTGCTTTGGGCAGGCAGGTAGTTGATGGTATGTGGCAAAAAACTAATATAAATATTGAAGTGTCTGGGATTCGTAGTTTTATATTCAAAACATCTCGCCCTGGAGGTCCTTGGTGCTCAGCCACTGGCACCGGTGCTGGCTGTGCTCCAGGGAGTGTTGCACAGTTGTAGAAGGATTTTTAAAGTCATGAAGTCTCAAAGGAACTCTGGCAGCTCGGATTCTCCTAACCACAGAACTCAAATGTCTGTTGGACATCACATTCCCTAAGCTGATGGATTTTCAGCAGAGATTCGGCTTTTATTAAAGAAACAAAACCTGAGTGACCTGACTGTCACCTGCCAGGAGGGAAAGGGGAATTTAGGACAATGAAACAGTGAAGTTAGACTGAGCATCACACCCCAAATCTCAAAATGCATCCCAAGGGCACGATTTTAATCCTGGCAGATCCACGTGGATGTGGGTGGGATGAGTCACCCCAGGTTGGGTAACTCTTGGTACTTAGTCAATGAAGGGACTTGGGCCTGCAAGTCCTGGACTTTTTATCCTCTCTCCTACATATTTGTAACACAAAAAGCCAGAACTATTTGAAAAGGTCTTTTTTGAGCTGCAGGGAGCCAGGCAGCTGCTCTGGAGAGGAGGGTGAAGGTGATGGCCCCTGACCTTCCTCCCTGGTTAAGCCACCCACCCATCACCCAGCCCAGGCTCCAGCATCCCCTTCCCTGTTGGATTCACTGGTGTTGGATCAGTGATGCCTCATGTCTCATCCCTTCCAATCTGCACCTGGGTTGTACCCCCTGTAAACTGGCCAGACTTTCCTACCTCGTTTTGGGCATTATGAGGCAGAATTCCATAGGATGCTTTGCAGCCCCGTGATGAAAGGTGCTATATAGCTGCAAAGTGTTACTTCAAAAGATGTAACTAGGTCACCAGTGCATCATAACCTATATTAAAAAGACTTTTTCTTATATGAGAATTTATAGAGTTCAATGTATGGTAATAATAAGTGAATTATTGAGACCCCCAAAATAGTTTTTGTTTCAGTTGTATCTGTACTCTGGAAAAGTGATTAAAAACCTTTAACCTCACTAGAAGAGTGCATCCTCCTTTTATGTATGGTGTTGGAATCTAAGTTTAAAAGCAGAATTCACAGATTTCGGGTGGGGAGGGCTGAGTTGGTTTTAGTCCAGTGTTACAATTGCAGCTGCAGACCTGCACAGCAACACTTGCTCCTTCCCATGTGGCGTTTGGCAGCTCACACTCAGTTCTGCTCCTCTGGGATGGGCTGAAGGTACAAACCTTCCCCAGACCCAGGGCAGGGGAACTGCTGGTTCGGGTCAGTCCTTGAGACCAAACGTCACCTGTGCTCTGTCACCCTCAAATGGCACCATCACCCAAGAGCCCCAGGAACACAGAAACACCATCTCTGATACAGGCAAAGCAACTTTATTGACTTCAGGGCACTCATTGCACAGGGGAATTCACAGCTTTTGAGAGGGTGGGGTGTGTGGGGGCTTCCCAGCCCCTGCCACACT